>NW_024427599.1:0-7500 GCF_017562075.2 Anopheles merus | reverse complement strand
TGCTGCCGCTTCCATGCGTCGGGGAAAGTGCCTGTCTCCAGTAGCTGCTTATAGCTTTTGGCAAAAACGGCAGGAAAAGCCATAATTGCCGCAGCTGCAGCCATGTTCGGAATATTGTCGTCCCCTGGAGCTTTCTTGGGGTTGAGTGAGCGGGCAATCTCCTTCAACTCTTCCGCCAACTCCTCCTCCGAGACCGGATCCATCGGATCCCCACCTACTTCCGTCTCGGGCCACTCCATCGGGGGACGTTCGGGAAAGAGCTCATTCACGATGAACTGGAGCTTATTAGCATCCCGTTCCATCGGAACCCGAGCTCCTTCCCACTGCTGCTTGCGGATTTGGTACGCAGGGCCAAAGCCGTGCGGTTCCAATTGTTCCGGCAAATCCTGCTTGTGTTGGTCCTTGCTGAGCTTGACGGCCCGTTCCAGGGCAGCGCGTGCGTCCGACTTCATTTGACGCCTTTCCTCGCGCTGCTCCTCGGTCCGGGCCCGGTTGAACCGCCGTTTCATTCCATGAAAATGGCTGCGCAACCGATCAATCTCGGACGTCCACCAATAAACTGGACGCCGGCCCTGTCGCCTTGGGGGTTGTCTAGGCATGGTGCCGTCACAAGCCACCGTAATGGCCTGGGTCAGCTCCTCTGCCGTAGCAACATGCCCAAAAATGTCCTGGTCCCTCAAGATTTCAACGAACAAATCCTTGTCGAAGAATCTTGTGGACCACCTTCCCCCATTCACTGCTGAGTGTCCCACGTTATTGGCACGCTGTCTTGGAACCCTGCCGACCACAAACTTAATAGTATTGTGGTCACTTGGGGTTTCGTCACAAACGCGCCAATTATTTTCCCCTACCAAAGAGGGGCTGCAAAACGACACGTCCACTATGGAGTTGCGGCCATTTCCCCCCATCCAAGTGCTCTGGTTGCCCTGGTTTAGGAGAACCAATCCCAAAGCAGCCGCCGCGTCCATCACAACTCCCCCCCTAGATACCCTTTCCCCATCGTTTGGCCTTCGCTCCATCCCCCATGCACCTGACCAGGCGTTTACGTCACCCCCGATCACGGTGTCCCGATTCCGTGGGAGTACAGACACAATTTCGGTCCATTTGCGTTTGTATTCCTCGACAGTCAAATCGGAACCCACGGGTGGTAGGTAAACGGAGCAGAAAACAATTCCCCTCATCTCGACCACGACGAAGTCCTCGCGTTGGTTGTCAATGATGCGCTGAAAAGGATAATCCCCAACTGATACCACTGCGACCCGGCCAGTGGTATCGGTAACCCAATTGCTGTTATTACTCGGCACCCAATAGGGGTCCGAGAGAATCAAAATATCACAACCCTCGGCACGAGCACTTTGCAAAAGCAAGTCTTGTGCCATTTGGTCATGATTGAGGTTCTGTTGGAACACTCTAATCATGACTGGGCTGTGGGGTTACCTTTCCAAAGTAGCGGCAACTGCGCTGGCCCAGCGAGTGCCCGATTGCATCCGGGCCCTGGCATCCCAAGCACTTCCGCTCCCTAGTGCACGGACCCTCGTGCTTATCTTCTGCGCAACGGTGGCATTTGCTACTACGGTCCTTGCCACGGCAGCGGGCAGCAGTATGCCCGTATTCGTAGCACCGGTAGCATTGCCGCCGGCGTTCCAATAGCCGAAGCCTGCAGCATTTGCTGAAACCAACCGTGTATTGCCTCGCAAGGGCCTGGTCGGTGACCGCTATTGCTGGGCAATCGAAAAATGCGACCAACGTACCGTAATGCGTTTTTACGGTCGTGATTTGGTCGCTGAAAATTTCAACGCCCAACGCGGCACTCATTTCCGAAGAAATTTCTTCGGATGAAGTGCCAGGCGGAATGTTGGTGCAGTTCACCCGCACTGAGGGTGTCCGCGGTCGGCATTTGGCTTTGCCGTCAAGAGCCTTGGACACCTCTCTCCAAAGGGTCATCGTTTCCTGGTGCGACAATGGTGCTAATTCCAGGAGTAGATGACCCTTGAAGTTTGTGCGAATTCTCTGCACATCCTCCTTTTTCACCGTTTCCCTAAGGATTGGCATCATGTCCGCGTACTTGAATCCCCCAATTGATTCAAGTTCAATAGCGTTTGGCATTCTGCCGGCCCTGGGATTAAAGGCAGGTGCCGGCTTTTGCTTGGGTTGGGGAGCAGAAGGTTGGGTATTTGCGGCGAGGCTGGCTGCTTGCTCAGCTTCACGCTGCTTCTTCCTCTTCCTCCTCTCCCGGCGCACGGCAGTCTTTCCCTTTACCGTCCGCCATTCTTGCGCCCCCTCTTGCCCCCCTTGTGGTCCAGATCCCTGGTCACTTGAAAAAATTTCCCCTGCCAACGGTTCCTCTGCCGCAACAACCTTACTATTTTCCCCCTTCCCACCCTTTCCCTTTTTCTTGCTATTTTTCCCTCCTTGACCTGCCAACTGTTGTCCCTGTTCCTTATTTCCTGCTGTCTTGGCCTCGTTTTCCCTAACTATTATGTCATACATCTCCCGCATGATTCCCCCAAAAACAGTGAAGAATTTGGTGACGTCCGACTCATTCAAGGGAATGGAACCCGGTTGCTGATCCTGATTAGGGCCTGCCAAAGGCCCCAAGTCTTGCTCCACAACCGGATCCTCCACCACAAGATCCTCTGTTCCCGTTCCCACATCAATTCCTGACCCGGCCTCCCCTAGCCAAAATGCTGGAAGGTTGTGCAACAGGGCCAGTACTGAGCCTATACGCTGTTCCCAATCAGAAAATTGGGGCGTTTTTGCTAAAATAGCCCTGTGCTTCACGGTGTCCCTGATAAACAGCATGAGCTCATGTTTTGCTTTTTGCAATGGGCCCATGGGATTGGAATCTGCTGGATATGCAGTTGCGAAAAATTTCCTGTCATATGTTTGCCCTGCCTTGGAACCCTCCCCCTGGCTGTCTTCCGCGATCTGCGGGAGAACAGATACCCTTTTGCTTTCCCCTCCACCTCTACCGAAGAAGCTCTTCGTAGGGCAGGTGCCATCGCCTTGGAGGCTATCAGCTGGTTTGTTGATGCCCGTCTACCAAAGCTGGTGGCCGAAGCCTTAGACGGGGACATCGTTCCCAGTGAGCTACGGCGGGTGGAATATCTACTGGTTCCTGCCTTTGAGGGACTATTTCTACGAAGTAAAGTGGAGCGTGTATTCATCACCATTTTTCTACCGTTAATTTCTATGGTTAATTTCTATGGAGTTATTTATGACTGTCTACTGATTTTCTAAAGGGACTGGCAAAATTTTATTTAATTGATTGAATAATTAGGATACTTTGGGATGATGTAACTACGGAGTGTCGATTCAGGAGGGATTTTAATGTTAATTTATGATAATTAAGAAGGAAAATTAAAATAATTGTCGTGCTTTGACGCGAGATGTCAATAAATCTCGCGCTGTATATAAACTGTCAATAGTTTTTTTTTTTGTCGGTGTTATTGAACGTTTAATGTAAATGTCAGTCACGTAATTAATTAATTTGTCAGGCCTGATTAAGTGTCAATTGAACAAATTATTATTGGTTGTCAATTGTCTAGGGTCAATTGTCAAAGGTCGAAAATTTAATGTCACGTTTGTTATTAAATTAAACAGAAGCTATTTTAAAAATTATAATATTGTAACAAACAAGGAAATTTAAATTGAGTTAGTTTAATTTAGCAAGATAAGTCATAAATGAATAGCATCAATTATTTAAATGTCAAAGAATACATTGAGAGAGTGTATAAGGTAATTTCGAAAGTTAAATAAAAGTGAAGGGGGCTCTTTTTTTTTTTGAGTGGTAAGAAGGGGGGAAGGAATTCCGATAATTATTTATAAGGTATCAAGCTTAATAAATTGAAAATTAAGATTGTTTTATTTAAAAAGCTGTCAGTCTATTTAATGTCAATGTCAGGTGTAAAAAAGATGTCAGAATTGTTTATTGTCAAATGAAATGACGTTTTATGTCAAGAGTGCTGATATAAATCTAACCAAACGGTTTAATTAAATATGAAGATGTTAGAAATCGGCAAGGAATTAATAATTAATTTAAATCGAATATAATTTCTATGTGGATATTTAAAAGAAATATTTCAACTGTTATGATGATTATTCAAAAAAATTAGGAGTTTAATTTAAAAATTTCTTTTGTCAATCAAGTGATTTTGGATATTAATAATGTAAATATGTTGATTATTAAGGATGCCAGCAAAAAAAAAAAAAAGAAAAAATATTTATATGAATTATTTAATTTAAATAATTTAGAATTTTAGGCAAAAGTGAGTTAAATTTGAATTAAATGTTTGAATAATATTAAATTTTTCCGTTACGACTGTTCATTAATTTAAGTAATAACTGTCAACCAATTAAAATGTCGACGTGACGTCACTTGTCAGAAAATATTGAGTTGTCAATTTGATAATGTGTCAACGTTTGATGTCAAGTGGTCAGCTGTTAATTTGATAATGTAAATAAATCTATTTAATTAATTTAAAAACTATTCAAATCGAAAAACTAATTTATTTTTAATAAACATGCAGAGGACCGGGATGAAAATAATAACTACGTGATTAAATAAATTTCTATTTGGAAATGAATTTAGATTGAAACTAATGTCAAGTGGAATTAATATTGGGTGTGAAGGGAAATGATTTAAATGGCTTGTAATGGAAATTATGCTTAAAAATGATGAAGCAATGAAATAAAAGCAAGAATATATATTTGTGTATTATTGCGCTGAAGGCGATGTCAATATATTATTAATTGAATGACTTGTTTAAATAATATATATTGAATATATATTTATAAAGAATAAAATAATATTTAAATGATTTAATTGAAATAAAATTGCCAACGGAAAGTAACTGAACTAGTGTAAATATTATTATTATCGCGGAAGGGTATGGTGTATTAAATATAATTCTTCAGAATTTTAGTTATTTCAAAATTTTGAGATTTGAATGAAATGAATGAAATGAATGAAATTTAGGAATGCTTAAAAGTGACAAACTACGTGAGGAGACGTGTGTGCTTCAACGTTACAGGTAAAATGGGAATTTTCCCCCGTTCTATTTTGGCTATGCTACGGGTTACAGGTAAAATGGGTTTCCGGTCACCTTGGTCTATGCTCCGTTATTGGAGATTATTTGTTAGCTTTACGAGAGTTTTGGAATTTTGTTAGGATGGATACTTTAAATTTAAATATTCAGTTCTACTTTGAATGAATATAATGATAAGCAAAGCAATAATAAAATAGGATTTAGTTTAAATTGAATATGAGGTCTGCATGGATAATTAAAATATTGAGTCAACTAATATAAGAATTATTTATGGAGTATGGCTTTAAAAGTATTAATTGATTTTTAATCTTTTGTTATGTTTATAAATCCTTCTTGTGGGATCGGGCCGGCAGATAAAAGTAGTAAAGTATTTAATGAAAGTATTTAAGAACCCTTGAGTAAAAGTGAGTTTATTTAATTTAAATGTTGAGTATAATTAATTAATCAATTGCAGGTGTCAAATTATTAAATTTAATGTCAAAATGGTATGGGGCTTTAATATAAATCTTTTTAAATTATTGCTCAACTTTCCAAATAAGAATATTAATTATTATAAGACATGCAAACAACCGGGGGAAAAAAAGTTACGTGATTTAATGAACTTCTACTTGTTAAGGGTTTTGGATGGAGAGAACGTATTGTCAATAATTAAAAGGTGGAGAATTGTAATTTAAGCAAACAACGAGTTATTAAAATTGAATTATAAATAATTATATTAAGTAGGAAGATGTATTAAGAAATTAAATTGATGGTTTAATGAAAGTTTGCTATGGCAATAATGAAGCAATGAATTAAAATTGAGATTTTTTTTTAATTTGATGTATTTCGCTTAAGGCGTTTTTAATATTTTTGTTTATTTGAAAAGCTTGTTTAATCAATAATAATTGGAAAAGATATGATTAATATTTAAAGAATTTTAATTGAAATAACTTGCCGACGGAAAGGAATTGAACTAGTGTAAATAAATTATTATAGCGGAAGGCTTCGTATGTGTTGATTTAATTCTTTGGAGTTAACTATTTAAATATTTGTGAATGAATTAAATGAATGAAATGAATGAAGTTTAGGAATGCTTAAACGGGAGAAAAGGAATAGTAACTACGTGATTAATAAATTCTACTTGTAAAGGGTTATGGATTGGGAGAAACGTATTGCCAATAATTTAAAAGTGAAGAATTGTAATTTAGCAACTGAGTTTGTTAAATTGAATTTTGACGTAATTTATATTAAGTTTTAAGATGTATATAAGAATTCAGATCGATTGTAGAGTGAAATTAAATTGATGGTTTGAAATTGAAGTATGCTATTGCAATAATTGAGGCAATGTATTAAAGAGGAATTTATTTAATTTTGCTGTATTGTGTTTAAGGCGGTTTAATTAATTTTAATAAAAAGACTTGTTTAAATGAAGATATTTTCTTATTAATATTGAATATAATAAATTAATATTTAAATATTTTAAGTTAAGAAAAATTCCAACGGAAAGTAACTGGACTGGTTTAATTATTATTATCGCGGAAGGCTTTGTATGTGTAATTTAATTCTTCAGAGTAAAGTTATTTCAAAATTTTGAGATTTGAATGAAATGAATGAAATGAATGAAATTTAGGAATGCTTAAAAGTGACAAACTACGTGAGGAGACGTGTGTGCGTCAACGTTACAGGTAAATGGGAATTTTCCCCCGTTCTATTTTGGCTATGCTACTGGTACAGGTAAAATGGGTTTCCGGTCACCTTGCTCTATGCTCGTTATTGGAGATTATTTTGTTAGCTTTACGAGAGTTTTGAAATTTTGTTAGGATGGATTTTGAAATTAAATGGTTTTAGCTCTACTGGGTTTGGAATTATTCTACTTACGAATGGTGGTTTGAATTATTTATGTCATATATTTTTGCCTATTTCTACTGTTAGTTTTATATTAATATGAAATTTAATGCTGAGGGGGAGGAGAAGGAATCGAAAATAAGAAAATAAATGCAGTTTATATAATAATGGTTAGTGGGGAACTAATTGAGATTTGGTTAGGTTGTGAATGGGATTTCAAATTCTACACTATAAAAATTAAAACTATTTGCCGGTTTGAAAACTCTCGATGTTTCTCGTCGCTGGAACAGATGGAACCGGGAGTCTCGAACACAACACACACTTAGTACAAGTATTCTCGTGGACCGCTCAACGAAAGCTTATTTGCAGAAGGCTTAATTAAATTAATTTATTAATTGAAAGCAGAAGGCGATGGTAATAATAATTGTCTTATAGGGTTGAATAATTGGTTTTTTTTGCAGAGGGCAATTTAATTCAATTCATATATTTGCTGAAGGCTTATGTAATTAATTTGGTTTATTTAAGGTAAACAGTTTATTTAAAAATTTTTATTAAATTTATAATAAATTGTGAAGTATTTTGCAGAAGGCAACTATTGAAAATAATTTTGTTCCAATGGGAAAAAAAA
>NW_024427596.1:135000-346099 GCF_017562075.2 Anopheles merus | reverse complement strand
TTTGCGGATCCGTATCTGATGGAACATCTCCTTGATGTCCCCTGAACAGAGCGATAGGTATTCGCGAAAGCGGATTAATACTCCAAAAATTGACGTAGTGGCGTCTGGTCCGACAAGAGAGTAGAGTTAAGTGAAATCCCTTCGTTCTTGCAGCTGCATCGAAAACCAGTCTTGGTTTTGGAGTTGGCTTATTTGGATTGATGACCATAAAATGGGGAATGTAATTGATCTTTGGATCTCTATTCAGCAATTCAAATGGTGTTAGTTTACGAGCGTAACCTTTCTGAACATAATCAGTAATTTGATTTTTATACCAGGTTTTCATCTCGTCATTACCTTTCATTTTCCGTTCTTGACCTTCGAGCCTTCTTAGCGCCTGTGCGTAGCTGCTTGGTAAGGATCATTGGGATTTTTCCAAAGTCCAATCTCATACTGATTATTTGTATATTTCAGTGTGTCATTCATTACATTTAGGCTCTTTCATGGTCCTTTGATTTTGGGGTGAATTTGTTTCCCTTACGCCAAATTCTTCTGTTGAAAAAAACCTTTTCATCAGGTCCCTCTTGACTTTCTTCCTCCTCTTTCTTATCCTGTATTGTGAAAAGATGTTGATTTTCTTTTGCATCACCATCTCTGCACTTTCCAAATACGACCCAACCAATGCGTGTTTGTGTGCCACTGGTTCATTGGGCGCTCCTGATTTGGACACCACAGCTTGCGTGTAATAGGCATGTGGAAGTCCTAACAGAATGGTGGGTTTAGCATTTTTGTAGCTTGAAATTTACCGTCTTTAAGTGGGAAAATTTTTCTCTTCAACACGTTTGCATTGATGCTTTGAGTGGGTAGGTCCAGTTCATTTACTGTCCTAATGTCCTTGACATAAAGCAGCCTGCCGTTTGGACCTCTGAGTTTCAGAGATACCGACGTGCTTGTATCTTCTACCTGGTTGCATCCATTTGTCCACGAAAGTGTTAACGGCTTCCTTGGCCCCATGCAGATTTAGTTTCTGTCATAGGCTTTCTGTCATGAGGCTCGTTGAGGATCCTGGGTCTATCAATGCAAATGTTTCGATGGAGTTGTTTTCGTTATAGACAGTTATTGGCAGAACTTGAAATAGGTATTGTTCCGAGTTTTGATGAAAATTTAAATGTGCTTTTGACGCCGCGCCCATTGAGTTGAATTTTTCTTCATGCAATATGGTGTTGTGTAGTCGTCCACAACCATCCACTGTACACTGCGGCCTTGAGCGACAGTTAATGGCCGCATGGTTAGAGAATTTGCAGCAGTTAGTGCAAACGTTTTTCTCCTTCAGCATTTCCATCTTTCGTTTACTGAGGCATTCTTTAGCTTGTAACAAGATATGGTTTCATGAGGACGGCTGCAAATTAGACAGCTTTTATTTGAAATTTGATGGCTGGCTGAATAGTGAGTATTCAGCCTCGCCGGTCTGTCTCTTTGACCACCTTCCATAGCAAGAAGTGTGATCGCCACGTCTTTCTGTTGGTTTCAACCATTTGCTGAAATCTTTCAAGGTTTTGATTTGTCACCTTCCTCGTTAAGTGAATCTCTGAGCCACCTGTTTTTAAGGTCCGGAGAGAGTTTTTGCGACCAGATCTGTAAGGAGCCTTTGGTCCATCAAGTACTCCGTTTGGTTCAACATGGTCTGACTCCGAGTACTGCTGCTTGAAGTTCCAGCTTAGGAATTGAGAGTGGTTTTATTGGTGCCACTCTCGTTTTTGCCGCCACTATGTTTACGTCAATCCCCTTTCTGTTAATGTTCTTAAGTACACTACTGCTGCGAACGCTTTCTCCGAAGCGTCAACGAAAGTGTGTAACTCAGTTACTTCGATATTGCTAGCCACCGAGTAGCCTCTAGGTATTTGTATGTGTTCTAGTTCCTTATTCTTTCCTTCCATCTTTGCCATTGTTCCATTATGCGTTCTGGTACTGGGCTATCCCAATCCAGTTCTGTTTTTTCCAAATTTCTTGGATGATGACCTTCGCTGCGTAGTATAGTTTGCCGCTAGCCCCAATGGATCATATATTTTCATCAAGTAGGCTAGCATTTCTCTTTTTGAAATTATGGAACACGGGTATGCTTAAGTTTATACCTTAACACATCGTGTTTGTTTGTCCCAGTATTGCCCCAAAATTTTCTCAAATTCATATCTTTATTAGAGATGTGCAGCAGCTCTTGTTGTGAGGATCTCCATCTGGGATGCTTCTTATTACCTCCTGACAGTTAGAAACGAAATTTCTCATAAAGAAATGCGCTCTATCATGTATGAGGCAAACCTCGTTAATAGTCTTGATTGCATCATTGATAGTCCGAAACTATCAAGATAATCATCAACATAGTGGTTTTTTACTATTGCTTCCACTGCAGTGGGGTATTTGTCTTTATATTTTAAGGCGTTTTCATTTTTTAACGAACTGGGCACAAGCAGGAGAGCATGTGGCAACCGGGTCATGACGTTCATAACGTATACTTGGGGTTCGTTGCGTGGATTATCCCTGAACAAAAATCGTTGAGCCACTTGATGTTCTTTGCGGATCCGTATCTGATGGAACATCTCCTTGATGTCCCCTGAACAGGCGATAGGGTATTCGCGAAAGCGGGGATTAATACTCCAAAAATTGACGTAGTGGCGTCTGGTCCGGACAAGAGAGTAGAGTTAAGTGAAATCCCTTCGTTCTTTGCAGCTGCATCGAAAACCAGTCTTGGTTTTGGAGTTGGCTTATTTGGATTGATGACCATAAAATGGGGAATGTAATTGATCTTTGGATCTCTATTCAGCAATTCAAATGGTGTTAGTTTACGAGCGTAACCTTTCTGAACATAATCAGTAATTTGATTTTTATACCAGGTTTTCATCTCGTCATTACCTTTCATTTTCCGTTCTTGACCTTCGAGCCTTCTTAGCGCCTGTGCGTAGCTGCTTGGTAAGGATACATTGGGATTTTTCCAAAGTAGGCCAATCTCATACTGATTATTTGTATATTTCAGTGTGTCATTCATTACATTTAGGGCTCTTTCATGGTCCTTTGATTTTGGGGTGAATTTGGTTTCCCTTACGCCAAATTCTTCTGTTGAAAAAAACCTTTCATCAGGTCCCTCATTGACTTTTCTTCCTCCTCTTTCTTATCCTGTATTGTGAAAAGATGTTGATTTTCTTTTGCATCACCATCTCTGCACTTTCCAAATGCGTGTTTTGTGTGCCACTGGTTCATTGGGCGCTCCTGATTTGGACACCACAGCTTGCGTGTAATAGGCATGTGGAAGTCCTAACAGAATGGTGGGTTTAGCATTTTTGTAGCTTGAAATATTTACCGTCTTTAAGTGGGAAAATTTTCTCTTCAACACGTTTGCATTGATGCTTTGAGTGGGTAGGTCCAGTTCATTTACTGTCCTAATGTCCTTGACATAAAGCAGCCTGCCGTTTGGACCTCTGAGTTTCAGAGATACCGACGTGCTTGTATCTTCTACCTGGTTGCATCCATTTGTCCACGAAAGTGTTAACGGCTTCCTTGGGCCATGCAGATTTAGTTTCTGTCATAGGCTTTCTGTCATGAGGCTCGTTGAGGATCCTGGGTCTATCAATGCAAATGTTTCGATGGAGTTGTTTTCGTTATAGACAGTTATTGGCAGAACTTGAAATAGGTATTGTTCCGAGTTTTGATGAAAATTTAAATGTGCTTTTGACGCCGCGCCCATTGAGTTGAATTTTTCTTCATGCAATATGGTGTTGTGTAGTCGTCCACAACCATCCACTGTACACTGCGGCCTTGAGCGACAGTTAATGGCCGCATGGTTAGAGAATTTGCAGCAGTTAGTGCAAACGTTTTTCTCCTTCAGCATTTTCCATCTTTCGTTTACTGAGGCATTCTTTAGCTTGTAACAAGATATGGTTTCATGAGGACGGCTGCAAATTAGACAGCTTTTATTTGAAATTTGATGGCTGGCTGAATAGTGAGTATTCAGCCTCGCCGGTCTGTCTCTTTGACCACCTTCCATAGCAAGAAGTGTGATCGCCACGTCTTCTGTTGGTTTCAACCATTTGCTGAAATCTTTCAAGGTTTTGATTTTGTCACCTTCCTCGTTAAGTGAATCTCTGAGCCACCTGGTTTTAAGGTCCGGAGAGAGTTTTGCGACCAGATCTGTAAGGAGCCTTTGGTCCATCAAGTACTCCGTTTGGTTCAACATGGTCATATTTTCCACCTGTTATTCAGTGCGTTACAGAACTCAATAATCGAAGATGGATTTTCCAAAGATGCCCGTTTAACCACCATAAGGTCTTTTAGTAAGGCGTTAAAAATGCTAACTGGGTTGCCATATAACCTCCCCAATCTTTCCAAGATTGCATCCACGTTACTTGGGTTCAACATCAACCCGCTAACGGATCGCAATGCATCTCCCTTAAGGTGAATTTGGAGCCGTGTAAGGTTTTCCAAATTCGTAAATTTTTCTGTTCGAGTGGTTTCTTCGAATAGTAGTTTAAAACGAGGCCATGTTCTATAATTGCCATAGAAATCCGGAAGTTTTAAAGCTGTCTTCTTGCGTGGAGCAAAACCCAAGTTTGCCATTTTATTTACGTTTGTTGTAAGTGTCTGTAGGTCGTCTTGTAGGTGAGTTGTGTCGGATTGGTTATGTACTTCTTCATTTCTTAATATGTCTTCTAGTCTTTCGATTTCCTTCTCACACTTTTCGTTTTCTTCTCTAGTTCTTTTTTCCGCTTCAGTTTTTCCTTTTAGTAGCCTCTCTGTTTGCATTAAGGCCTCCCTATTTCCCTTGCGTTCCTCAGCTATTGTGTAGCATTTTGGACACACATATTTTTTAACGGGACCTTCTAGCTTCAGACATTTGAGATGTAACCATCTGTCACACTCGATACAATTAACTTGTGTGTCCCACTCATCGGGGTTCTTGCATAGCTTGCAATTGCCTTTCGGGTTGCTTTTAAATATGATATCCATACTACTCACTTTGCGTAACCGGTGGATAAAGTAACTGGGCTGTCGCTGCCGATCTGGATGGGTGTCGTCGTGTCGTTGCTGCTCTTACAACGCCCCTGCTGTCCTGCTCGAGGTCGTCTTCAGGTGATCCCCCGCGATGTCGTCAGTACCCCTGTCTTCTGGTCGCCTTCAGATCCGCTGCTTGGGTAGTATTGCCGCCACGCTTTTTCGTTGGATAATCGGGTCTTCCGGGGCGATGACCATTGGCTACCGATCACCGTATCAACACACGTCAATAAGCTGGACACGTACCACTCCACTAGTTCGCACTCTTATCAACACCTTTATGTTTGTGGTTTCCCGGAAATGCTAAAGCCGGATACGGTTTAGCTCGAAGATTTCTTTTTTGTATGCACTTCCGTATCGTTACACTCCCCAACTGTTGATCTTTTCTTGATCCGCACATTTACTTGTGTTGTTGTAATTGGAGTACACTGCCGGTGCTTTACGGGAACGTCCGTAAACCGCGGTCGTTAGCGTCTTGTGAGTTTTACTACGTTCTCAACGCGAATGTGTGCCACACGCATAATTGTTTACACTGCACTTTGTTACTAGTACGCTACGTAATGATTTCGATCAGATGTTCTCAGGTCGTCCGTTTTTAAACGCCCTTTCTGAGGTTGCGTTTCACTGCACACACACACCCTTTTTTTTGTTTTCAAACCTGTGGTACGACCGAAACGATATAGCGAACGTCGTTTTTTACCACCGGTGTCTTATTCAATCACAATATATCGGTGATCGTACGGCGCCTTACTGAATTCTGTCTCTGTACCTTGGACTTCTTAAGCACTGTTTCAGGCGTTTTTTTTTGCACTCGTTTGGTTTGTTGCACTTTAAGTTTTTGGCTACTATTATACATTCGCGATGTTTTCCGCTTTTACGAACCTTCCTCCGTTGGAGCGCCGGTTGTTTTTCTCTATCGGTCAGGAACACGTTCGTCAAGATCGGAAGCTAACCTCCGACTTGTATGTTCCTGCCGACTCTGGGTTTCAAGATCGGAAGTTAACCTCCGACTTGTACGTTGCGAGGTCTCTACTATTCCTCTCTGGAGCCACCATATATTTTCCGCACCGAGTCTGAACTCGTTGGGAAGCGCCAAGACAGGAGGATTTTACCGTCCGACTTGGCTTGGAACAGACAAACAACTTAGTCTTTGAGTTCTTGTGCTTGAAAGTCGATTTATTCATGCTTATTCCTAACTTATATACTAATTTTCTGCTGATAGATCGCGATCAGCAGTTTTTATTTGGTCGATATTGTTTACATTAGATTTGCTTACAATTTTTTTCGTTCGGTCGGTCAGTTCCCAGGCCGTGATGACCTAATTATGCGGCGCTGTCATCAACAAGTTTAATTTTCACAAATCAAACCAACAGAGCGCAATGAGTTCAATCGCTGTAATGTAAAAATGACTACGGAATCGCTGCTCACGCTGGAGGGTTTGCTGTGCAACGCACAGAACCCCAATTACAATAACATGTTCAGCCCGGCGCTGATTTTCATCAACTTTCCGTTCTGCCTGCATCTAGAATAGGCATGGGACAATTGTGCGAGACCTATGCCGCACACTCAGTTCATTATAGTGTGCGGTTGATCGCCGCACGCGAAAAAGTGAACGGGTAGGTCTTCCGCACGCATACAGAACTAACTGAAATGTGCTCTGAAAGAGATGCAAGATAACTGTCGGTGTCATAGACTGAACGAAAAAAAAACATTCGTTTTGGGTCGGCAGAATTTGTCACACACAACGACACAAGAAGATCGATCGCACTTTGCGCAAGAAAGAATGCACATATTGCTAGCGTGGTCAGATTGATCAATCGCACACAGCCGCACAAAAAGAACTCCTGCCGCACACAGACCCCATTCTGAGTGAGAAAGAACACTCATAGCCGATGGGTCATTCGCACACAGCCGCACGCGTGTTCAGTTGGGTCTGTCGCACACTACCGCACAAAAAGAACTCTTGTCGCACACTGCCGCACGCGCGTTCTGTTAGTTCGGTCGCTCACTGCTGCACGCGTATTCAGTGGGGTCAGTCGCACACTACCGCACGAAAAGAGCTCTTATCGCACACTGCCGCACGCGCGTTCAGTTAGTTCAGTCGCACACTGCCGCACTCGTATTCAGTGGGGTCAGTCGCACACTACCGCACAAAAAGAGCTCTTGTCGCACACTGTCGCACGCGCGTTCAGTTAGTTCAGTCGCACAAAAAGAACTCTTGCCGCACACTGCCGCACGCGCGTTCAGTTAGTTCAGTCGCACAAAAAGAACTCGTTAAGCGCACAGCAACATAAAAAAGAAAGCTTGTAGATTTTACTCATTTATATTAGCTTTGTTACAAATCAACTTAAGTATATACAGTTTGTTCTCGAGCTACGTTTTCTAAGTTCTTGTGTGCAATTAGTATAATTGGCTCAAAGGATTCTCAAATGCAAGATAAATTACTGTTTTACCAAAAATTTTAGAGCCTCTTAAAAACCAGAAATTTTCAAATTTTCTGCATGAATTGTGATACATAAATGGTTTAATGTAAAAACCTAGTTACCTAGTTATGTATGAACCGCGTATCTCGGACTGACGGTATTTATAATTAAAAATGCAGCCTTAAAAGCAATAACTTTTTGTTCTTGCATTAAAATCTCGATAAAATTAAACATAATATTTAAAAAAATGGTACTTAGCTACAATTGAGCGACTGACCTACCGCACGCGTTCAGTTCATCATACTGAACGAACTACATCGCACGCGTTCACTGAAAAGAATCAAATTGCCCAAGCCTAATCTAGAAAGCAAGCTGATTGTGAAACCGGCATACTGGAAAGTTCACTGGCACCGCGCTGGGGCCTGCCATCGAACTGAACGTGTTAAGCATTAAGCATAACTTTGTTACACTGCGCATCGGTGTTAGTGTGTGTGCAACACTTTCGCCAAATGTGTTTTCTTCCGTGTTATGATCTATCGGAAAGGAAGGTGTTCATGAAAGGCTGAAAGACGAGTTGAAGCCCCTGTAAATGGTAACTGATGACCGGGGGAGGGGGTACTGGCACACAGCTGTTGGGAGATTTAACAGTATATCTAAATTGCCAGCGGAGGGAGGGAGGGGGCTTAGGCCATGGGACCTTTACGATCATCGGTCACAGGCCCTACAATTATTGCCGGCATGAGGGGCGAGGGGGGGGGGGCAAATGGTTCTCCCGCCACAGGGCCCCAACAACCATCTTTCCGCGGGCCCTTGTCGCTAATACTCTGTCCACTTGTAAACATACGCCATACTACATACTAGAGATCTTCGGCGTCCGCCTAGTCCGTCTACCGTTAGATCCACCGCTGGTTCATGACGGTGTTTTTTGTTGAGGAGGTGCATCCTTCCTCCTGCCTGCTCCGTATGCACCGAACAGGAGGCAGTGTGGCAGTATGCAAGTTGCACGTTGGATAGGAGCGGTCCCGCAGCACCGCCGTCATTCCTCACATCTGCATGCTCGTCGTGGGTTCTAAACGCGTATGAACTAGGCATGGGACAATTGTGCGAGACCTATGCCGCACACTCAGTTCATTATAGTGTGCGGTTGATCGCCGCACGCGAAAAAGTGAACGGGTAGGTCTTCCGCACGCATACAGAACTAACTGAAATGTGCTCTGAAAGAGATGCAAGATAACTGTCGGTGTCATAGACTGAACGAAAAAAAAAACATTCGTTTTGGGTCGGCAGAATTTGTCACACACAACGACACAAGAAGATCGATCGCACTTTGCGCAAGAAAGAATGCACATATTGCTAGCGTGGTCAGATTGATCAATCGCACACAGCCGCACAAAAAGAACTCCTGCCGCACACAGACCCCATTCTGAGTGAGAAAGAACACTCATAGCCGATGGGTCATTCGCACACAGCCGCACGCGTGTTCAGTTGGGTCTGTCGCACACTACCGCACAAAAAGAACTCTTGTCGCACACTGCCGCACGCGCGTTCTGTTAGTTCGGTCGCTCACTGCTGCACGCGTATTCAGTGGGGTCAGTCGC
Source organism: Anopheles merus (assembly GCF_017562075.2). Taxonomy (NCBI): domain Eukaryota; kingdom Metazoa; phylum Arthropoda; class Insecta; order Diptera; family Culicidae; genus Anopheles; species Anopheles merus. The sequence continues at coordinate 337,059 of NW_024427596.1, read as the reverse complement.
ACACTACCGCACGAAAAGAGCTCTTATCGCACACTGCCGCACGCGCGTTCAGTTAGTTCAGTCGCACACTGCCGCACTCGTATTCAGTGGGGTCAGTCGCACACTACCGCACAAAAAGAGCTCTTGTCGCACACTGTCGCACGCGCGTTCAGTTAGTTCAGTCGCACAAAAAGAACTCTTGCCGCACACTGCCGCACGCGCGTTCAGTTAGTTCAGTCGCACAAAAAGAACTCGTTAAGCGCACAGCAACATAAAAAAGAAAGCTTGTAGATTTTACTCATTTATATTAGCTTTTGTTACAAATCAACTTAAGTATATACAGTTTGTTCTCGAGCTACGTTTTCTAAGTTCTTGTGTGCAATTAGTATAATTGGCTCAAAGGATTCTCAAATGCAAGATAAATTACTGTTTTACCAAAAATTTTAGAGCCTCTTAAAAACCAGAAATTTTCAAATTTTCTGCATGAATTGTGATACATAAATGGTTTAATGTAAAAACCTAGTTACCTAGTTATGTATGAACCGCGTATCTCGGACTGACGGTATTTATAATTAAAAATGCAGCCTTAAAAGCAATAACTTTTTGTTCTTGCATTAAAATCTCGATAAAATTAAACATAATATTTAAAAAAATGGTACTTAGCTACAATTGAGCGACTGACCTACCGCACGCGTTCAGTTCATCATACTGAACGAACTACATCGCACGCGTTCACTGAAAAGAATCAAATTGCCCAAGCCTAGTATGAACCGTCCGCCGTAGCAAGAACTAACTATCCGGCTACGTGTACGTCAAGTCCTGAAAAGGCCAACATGATCGCGTAGGCCGTAATGACAAGAATAATAATAAGAAAAAGAACTTTGAAGCGCCATCCGTACCGGGAAAGAGTTTGTTATGACTTTGTTGCTGCCGGGTCTACCGCCGTGGCGCGACAAATGCACGGAATACACTTGAACAAAGGACATGAACCTACCGAGCCTTACCCATTCCAAGGCAGTGCCGGTCCCACGGCGTCACGATACCGACTCCAAGCCAACAAGCCGCCAGACTCTGGACGGACAGGTGCAGCACCATACGCTCACCGTAATACAAAAATCAGAATCCTCTTTAGTATGAATTCAATTCATAATGTTGTTTCCACTTGCATCCGCTAGCTGAATTGGAAAGAAACGTGCTACATATCACACGCACGTTTGCTTCGATCGTGTGTCTTTTTAATACCCCAACAGCAGAGCCGGTCGCAAAAATGGTAGTGTCAATCCAATGGTTGTGTTGTCTCTCAGGACACACATACACACACGTACGCACGCACGCATACATGCATGAACGCACACACACACACGCACGCACTCACGCACACACACACGCACGCACGCACGCACACATGCACACATGCACGTACGCGCGCACGCGAGCACTCACGCACGAAAGCGCGCACGCCAGCACGCACCCACAAAAGCGCACACGCGAGCACGCACCCTCCACCCTTCACCAACCTCCCCCCTCCCGCACGAGCGAGTACGGCTACCTTATCGGAAGAAAGGCTGGTTCAGCTATCATGTAGCGCATCCTCATGCAAAGGGCCGGGCGGGGAGGGAGATCGCGGCATGGTAGAGTGGACGTTCACTTTCCCCGTGCTGTGTGTGTGCGTGTGTGTGACGACCCAAAAACTCAAGACAGATTTCTGCACATTTAAAAAAAGTTATTTTATTGCCACTATACACTATGCTACATGATGCTTAGAAGGTCGTTGAAGCGTCAAACATGTTCAAATTAAAAAAAAACATTAGATTAGTGTTAGACGTTCTCCTACGCTTGTTTGAAATAGGCTTCTTCACTCTCGATGGGCACGGGCATCGAATGGTCTTATCAGCAGCGACACGAAATAAAATAAACCATCAATACACCGATAACACTTTGAATCCCAATCCAGCTTCTCCCGCATCGTCTCAAGGACACACACAAATTAATAAATGCTAACACCCACCAATAACAATACACAACCGCAATGCACATACATGAATCAACGCATACACCACAACACCCAATCAGCGGAAGGCACGGGCAGAAGCGCAAGTAAGGCAAGGCAGGTTGAGGGAGGGAGAAGAAGCGGACGAAAAAATGGACTCCAATAATTTTAAAATTTTTGACCGTTTTTTTTGCTCCACCGCCATAAATAGTTCGTCCATTTCGCCAACAGATGGCGCTAACCCTGCGCAGGAATCGCTGAAGTCCAGCGCGGGAGACCAGCCAAAATCTGCGCTGGCCAGCGCAGATTTTGGTACATTTCCTGCGCTGGAAACTGCTCGAATTTGCGCAGCGGGTCGCAGTAGGTTGGTAGCTTTTCAACGAGAAATGAGCGGCCTACTAAGGATATTCAAAACATGGTACCGGCAATAAAGCGTTTTCTGACGCGTTTGGCAGCTGTCAGTTGTTATGTTGCGCTCCGTGTTATGCTGTGTGGAGTCCTGCGGTTAGAGGAAAATAATACAGTAAGAATTCAATAGTTGAACGCTTTTTACTTGGCATGCTTTATAGTTGAACGCTCGATAGTTGGCTTAATTAAAAAAAAGTTGGTTCAATTAAAAGTAAGCGTTTGTATGGAAAACCCGGTTTTTCTAAATTTCACAAAAATCTCATGGTTTGCCGAGAAAAAAAAAATGTATTGAAAAACGTGCCAACTAAAAAGCACATAACCTAAATAGTTCCGGTACTCACATACGCCTCTGAGACATGGACACTGTCCAAATTTGACGAAACCCTCTTAGCCGCGTTCGAGAGGAAGATGCTCAAAAGAGTACTTGGCCCCGAATATGTGGAAGGACAATGGCGATAGTTTATGGCTCAAAATAACTTTCATACCGCCTATAATTACTTTTACCACCCCATGCCTATTGCGGCCATAATTCGCCTTTTTCTGTAAAATATTCAGCTTGTTGAATATTTTTTGGGCTGACTTAACGTAACGGATGCTCCTAACCTCCTTTCACAAATTCCGTTGTATGCACCATCTCCCATCTTACGCCATCCTACTATTCTCCATTTGCCCACCCGACGTACTTTATTCGGGTCTTGTGATGCTCTGCTTCAATGTTTCAGAACGTTCAACCAAGCTTCCCTTCATTTTGACTTCCATCTTTCTCCAGCTTCCCTTTGTTCTATGTTCATACGTCACTTTGATTCCTTTAGTGTCGCCCTCCTAATAATCCCTAGCCTAATGCTCCATACCGTTGTGTGTCCTTACTCGATTTAAAATAGCCGAGGGCCTAGCGTTTAGTGTCTGGTTAGGCAACATTTAAGATGTTTTGTTTACTTTTAAGATTAATTTTAAGTCCTATATTGAGCTTTCGTGGCAGATATTTGTAATAAATAAAATAATAAAATAATAATAATAACATGGAAAGTCGTTTTTCGCGATTTGCAGAAAATCCGTAAGAGATAAATCAAAACAGCGAATGTATGAGTTGTGCAAAATACTATACTATACAAAATACTATCTCCGTATTTTTTTTTTCGCGCGAAAAACGACTGTCCATATAATTGTGGTAGGTGATGTATACAGTGGCGGCCAGCTAATGTCGGCACCTCATATTTTCACCTATTATCTGATTTTGTTCCACCATGGAAAGTTCCTTAGACCACAGACCAACACAAAAAAAACAAACTTAGACATCCTTTTACGTCGTTCGTTGTTTTCACAGCGAGACGGAAAAGTTAAAATTTAACATTTTCAAGGAGAATCCTAACGCACTTTACGTTGTTCGCTATCCTCAAAGCGCTACGTTAAGTGTTGTGGCCCAAGGTTGTAGCCTGTTTTGTGAGTGCAGATGGTGGAAGTTTCTATGAAGTGAGTGTTTAAAAACATTAGTCTGGTGGACTCTCATAAGACATCTGTGTTCAGAAGTGAAGTGGTATTGTGGTGCAGTGGACATTGAGGAAAAATTGTGACAGTGACGTTTTTCAAGTACCAGTGCTGAGAGGGCCGACGATATGTCGGACCCTCCTCTTGCCGCGAGGGCTCATCCCCCTAACGGCACGAGTTCTCGGGCTAGGACATACCCGTAATGGTTTAAGGGCGAGGAGGGAGAGGTAATGTATCTGTTCCTTACTACCGAAGAAGGAAAGCTGCTACCAGAACCGTTCATTGTCGGAAAAAGTCTACAACAACATGTTGGACGATCGGTTGAAGGTATCCTGATTAACAATAATTCCAAGTACCTTTTAAAACCCCGATCATTGTTCCACTACAAAAATTTAAAAACACTAACTAAACTCATTAATGGAACACTTCTCGCCATCACACCCCACACTACTCTTAATACCGTCCAATGCGTAATTTTCTCTACCGACGTTAAACATGTGAAGGATGAAGAAGTTCTAGAAAATTTAAAAGACCAACAAGTTACTAAAGTGCGTCGTTTAACTCGTAAAGTTAATAGTGAAATAATACCTACCAATTCTTTCCTCCTCCGTATTGCTGCAACCCGTGTCTCCTCTGTTATCTGCCTTGGCCCACTCCAAGTGATTCCCCGTACATATTATCCCAAACCCATTCTTTGTCTTAATTGTGCTCACTATGGTCATACCAGACTGAGATGCAAAACCTCACAGGTTTGACACAATTGTGGTATTCCTGCCCATGGTGAATGCACTGCTCCAATGAAACGTGTGAATTGCAAAGACAACCAAAATTCTTTTGACAAATCCTGCCCATTTTATCTCTAGGAACAGGAAGTCATTAAATATAAAATTGATTACAACGTGTCTTTCTTTGAAGCACGAAAATACATAGATTCCCAATTACTATTATTATTATTATTATTATTATTATCATTATTATTATTGTGATTATTATTATTATTATTATTATTATGATTATTATTATTATTATTATTATTATTATTATTATTATGATTATTATTATTATTATTATTATTATTATTATTATTATTATTATTATTATTATTATTATTATTATTATTATTATTATTATTATTATTATTATTATTATTATTATTATTATTATTTATTTAATCTTCAACGGGCCGTATGGCCTAATTAAGATGTAACAGTTCGATTGAGAAAAAAAATACATAGCAAAAATAAGATTTACATCGCAATTCACTGCGGCCACGGCAAAAGCCGGAGACGTTCCTTGAAGCACTGAGTTGAGATGTCGAAGTCGAAGCAATCCGAGACAGTGTTGAAGACAGCCGACATGCGGAACATAGGGTCAGACCGACCAGCACTGGAACGGGGTTGAGCGAGCCGTAGAGTTTCTCTAGACCTAAGTGTTCGGGATGGTGCATAGATATCGACTCGATGCAACAAAGGCGATGAGTCGATAGAGCCATTTAGCAATCCAGCGATGAAAGAGCACTGTGCATTGCGTCTTCTAACCGAAAGAGGTTCAAGGCCTAGAAGACGGCACCGCGCAGCATACGGAGGAAGATTATTGCGATCCTGCCAGGGAAGTAGGCGTAGGGCATATCTCGTGAGCTTACGTTGAATCGCCTCAAGTCGAGCAATTGAAGAAGCGGTAGTTGGGCTCCAGACTACGCACGAATATTCCAGAACCGAACGAACGATGCAGTTGTACACAGCTTTGATGCACATGGGGTTGTGGAATTCATTAGTTGTCCGGATAACCACGCCAAGTAATTGATTTCCTCTGGCTACAACGTCATCGATATGCTCTTTAAAGTTCAAACTAGAGTCAAGCAGAACGCCCAGGTCTTTGGCATGATTCTGTCGATTAACTGCAGAGCCGTCCATGAAGTAGGTCCCAGTCACTGGGCTCCTGCATCGACTAAAAGACACACAGTAGCATTTCTCGATGCAGATAGTCAGTCCATTACGCTTGCACCACGAACAGAAAATTTCGATGCAGTCTTGCAGGAATGTACAATCACCTGTGTTGTAAATAGGCGCAAAAATTTTTGCGCCATCGGCAAACAGACTGATACTGTCGGGAGGTAAAGCGAGGGTAACATCGTTGATAAACAATATGAAGAGAAGCGGGCCAATATTGCTTCCTTGTGGCACACCCGAGCTGCTGACTATTTCTTTGGACATGTGGTTATCAATTTTCACGATGTATGTGCGATTAATTAGGTAAGACTTAAGCCACTGTACGAGCGAGCTGAGAATAATATTTATTATTATATTTTTTTTTTTTAACGTTTGGCCTGCCTGTACCACACTACTTGTGGGTTTGGCTTTCATTGACTTATTGATCCCCCCATAGCAGGATAGTCAGTCCTACGTATGGCGGCACGGTCCATTTGGGGCTTGAACCCATGACGGGCATGTTGTTAAGTCGTACGAGTTGACGACTGTACTACGAGACCGGCTAAATTATATAGGGGACTATATAGTACCGGTACTCAAATACGCCTCTGAAACATGGACACTGTCCAAATCTGATGAAGATGCTCAGAAGGATACTTGTCCCCGTATGTGTCGGATACTTGGCCCCGTAAGGACAATCGAGGAGCCGCTATAATGACGAGCTATACCAAATGTACGGCGACCTCACTGTCGTACAGCGTATCAAGCTCGCCATGCTCCGGTGGGCTGGATGCATGGAAACGGGCGACCCAGCCCGTAAAGTCTTTTTAGGCCGTCCATAAGGACAGAGGAGGCGTAGTAGGTCCAAATTGAGGTGGCAGAATGGTGTGGAGGCTACCGCGATTAAGGTCGGGATAATGGATTGGTGGACGAAGGCACGAGACCGTGAGCGGTTTCGGACACTCCTGAGACATGCCAAGATCGTAAAGCGGTAGTAGCGCCGGAAAACTAAGTAAGTATATATACAGCCAGAATCCTAAAACTTGGTCCGACATTACTATATTTAAGCTTGGAGCAAAACCTGATCTCTTTATTGGTGCCAGAATCAGGATTTGATTAACTGCTAGGAAATTTGAACATTTGAATTTAAAATGGAAGGTATTATGAAGAAAGAAAGAAAGAAAAAAGAAAGGTATTATGGCGGAAACTCAGGATTCGCGGGCTTGCAGCTTTAAAATCAGATGCGATTGGTTCCAATTTCGGAATACCTTCAAGAAGCAAAGACTGACTATCACTTTTTTGATACTAATACAGGGTTTTCGGGGATTATATAGACATGTTCAGCGAATTGTAGAATCGTTCAGGCATATAATAGACTCTTTCAGCGAGATATAGAATTGTTCGGAAGTAGGGGTTGACATGTTCGGTTATACTGTAGAGCTGTCACTTTCGTGCCCCTTGGACTGCAGCTTTGATCGTTCTCATCAGGAGGTAAACAAACGGTTTTCGATAAAATATGCTTTTTTCAACTAATTCATGTATTAAACAGCTTGAGGAATGATTATTAGCTATTTTAAGGATATTTAAGAATGAAAAATTGAATGCAGTCTGTGCAGTCAGAGGAAGTCTGTACAATACGAAAACAAGAAGAATTAAAACTGTAAATATGTTTGCGAAATTGGCCTAAAAGTTAAACTGAAAGTAATTTAAAAAAATAGTCGAAAATAAAAAAATAAAACACTTAGTTAAGAGATTCAACATGAGGTGATGTAGGATATCTACTGCGTTAAAATGAAAACAGAGACTAAAACCGAGTATGAAATTTTGAAAATGAAAACATAAATTTTATCTTAATTTGTATTTTAATACAGTGGAACAACCCGAACGAAGGCAAGGGGGCATGGATTTTTCTTCTTCTTTTCGGCGTAATAATCAAAGTAGTCATATCGGCATATACACATGATTTCGAGATTTAATAAGTACCTCGAAGTCGAATACTCAGTCCTTACCGCGTGGTAATGGTTCATTAAGGTTTGAACCTATGATTGGCATTTTTTAATGCCGTTCGAATTTACGACTGTGCCACGGGAACACCCCCATATATTTGGGATGTAAACATAGGATCTCTCTCTTGAGAGCTCTCTTGAGCCGGTCTCATCGTGCAGTCGTCAACTCGTACGACTTAACAACATGCCCGTCATGGGTTCAAGCCCCAAATAGACCGTGCCGCCATACGTAGGACTGACTATCCTGCTATGAGGGGAAATCAATAAGTCACTGAAAGCCAACCCCACAAGAGGGTTGGCAGGCCTTGATCGGCATCGGTTGTTGAGCCAAAGAAAAAAAAGCATAGGATCTACTCAAACAAATTAATGTGTATATATCTATATTGGATGGATATTTTGGAAACAATGAAGAAAAAAAATCATCCCTTTTCTTTATTTCCAAAAAAATATTTCCCAAATTATTTCCCAAAAAATTATAATAATTAAAATTATTATTTAGGACACAAAGGGAAGAACCAGTATCGCCAAGAGTAGTGCAGTGAAAACCGCCAAAATTGGAAAGTGAAAACGAACTACCAGATAGACGTTTTTCCTTCCACCGTTAAGTGTTCAAAGGCCAAAACGTACTACCAGATAGACGTTTTGTACAGGTTACGCTTTAAGAAAAGTGTTAAGCACTACCTTTGCTTTTTACTGACATAATGCACTAATTAAGAAAAAAAAAAACTTTTTCTCATCGAAACTTGCTAACCAATCGACGTTCCATTGAACCGCGCACTAGGCGTAACAATATTTAATGCCAAAACTAAAAATCGGCATTACAAAGAGCACGACTTTTGTTCACCACAGACCAAGTGGATTTTTTTTTCTTTCGAACTTCTTTCACACATTATAGGGATGGCGCTAGTGTTTAACGTATTTTCATTTGAAATAACGAGACAAGTTTCGAAGCTCATTTTGTTCGAAGTGTCACGTCGGTTTGTCGGTGGAAATACTACCAAAGAACAAAAAACATTGTTCACAGTATTAAAACAATTGCATAACAAAACCCGAGATACAAAAACCGCTGGGAAACGATCAATGAATTCATTGATGAATATAGCCTAGCAGCTTGCAAAAGCGGCTTTCAAACCCCCTATTTTGGTTACGTTTAGGCTTCTAAGCCTAAGAACATCGAAGAATCTCACGTCTTCTTATGAAAATTTTCCAGCAACGAGAACAACATGTATATGAATACTAGCATAAAACCACATTTGAAACCAAGACAATTTTTTGGAAACAATGAAGAAAAGAAACATCCCTTCCACAAAAAACAGCTGAATGGAAACATAGCAGCACACGAAAGGTAAATATTAACTAATCCCTTCAAAAATCCTCAAATTTACGGGAAATCGAAGTGAACCAATGGATATTGATAGAAGTGTTCGCAGCCGTCTCACTCTGAACAATCAAGAGGTGGATCTCGAACGATGATTTTAGTGAAAATTTTCGCAAATCGGAAGATCTTCCGAACGCAACATAAATCATGACTTAATTACAATCATGTATGTCGAAAATGATAAAAAAAAAATTAAAATACTTTTAGACTCCGGCGCTAACAAAAATTTGTTGCGATAAGGTATTGAGAGGATAACCTGTTAAAAATACCATACTAAAGAGTAAAAATGAAATTAACACTACAAACACAGTAGGTAGTTTAAGTTATTTGGACCAAATATGGCCTTTTGGAAAGCAAATATGGTCCCATAAAATTTGGCAAACACTATATGAATACATGAAAAATAGGATCCAATTCAGCCATAGTTTTAGAAAATAATATAGGAAACTATCAGAACAGATCATTTGTCTGAAATGGAAAAGACTTCTCTCTTAAAACTAATGATACAGCCGTTGCCGTCAAATTTTGGCTCGAAGTCACCAATTTTTGACAGTGTGCATCAATTTTTGTCTCGAAGGCGTCAATTTTTGACAGTGTGCATCAATTTTTGTCTCGAATGCGTCAATTTTTGTCAGTGCGCATCAATTTTTGTCTGGAAGGCACCAATTTTTGTCCCATGGTCACCAATTTTTGTCGCTTGTTTATGAAATTTCGCCTCTTAATATATCTACATGAGTTTACCTAATTTGACGCGTAGCTAGGGTTATTTAATTGTACTTTTAACATTTAATTTCAATTTCAAATCATCTAACGACAATAGCGGAAAACTACCAAAAGAAATAGGAGAATTGTTAGGAATACAGCGTACAACAGTGAATGCAATTCTTAAAAAATATAGGGAAACAGGGAATGTGTCAATTCAAAAACGAGATAATCCATCAACATCAAAAGTGAATGAAGACGCCCAAAACAAAAAAAAACGCAATGGTTAGACGAGGATTGCTGTTTGTCGTTAAAAGAAATTAAACGCAGATTAGATAATGAATGTAGTGTGATTGTTAGCACGTCCACCATTCAGAGGTCAATCAAAAATTTCAATTTTTCTTTAAACGTACATCAAAAATACCAGAGAGGCGAAATTGTAATTCTACATAAAGCATTCGAAAATCTTATGCACTTAACTTTATGGCTAATTTAGCGACAATTCCTGAATCAAATATGATATTCATTGACGAGGTGGGCTTTAATGTATCTATGCGATTAGGATGCGGTAAGGCTTTAGTCGGCCAACCAGCAGTGTAAAGAGTACCCTATATCCGATCGAAAAATATTTCAATTTGTTGTGCGATCAACAAACATGAAATCATCAGTTATTCCTCACAACCTTTTCCGTTCAACACAGACTCTTTCGTGGCATTTTTGGAAGATCTTTTTCAAAAATTAGAGGAATATAACAGCTGGCGTATTAATCATGGACAACGTTAGGTTCCATCATTCTGCAAGGGTTAAAGAGCTGGTCGAAGAACATACAGGGTTCAAAATAATGTTTCTGCCTCCGTATTCGCCATTTTTGAACCCTATAGAGAATATGTTCTCTAAATGGAAGAATATCGTTAAACGAGGGAACCCAGAAAATGAAGATAGTTTGTACTCCTTAATTGAAAATGGCAGTACAATGATAACCCGTACGGATTGCGAGAACTATATTAGGAATTTATTCAACTATTTGCCACGATGCCAAAACGAAGAAATAATCGAAGATTAATCTTCTCAAAATTGTCTTTATATTATTATAAAAAAGACGTAAAACTATGTGAAATAAATAGAATTCCTGGATTAATTCCTTTGCATTTTATAACTGCTTTTACAGGGTTTTACAAGTCAGAATCGAATGTCAGCAAAACAGTTTCAGAAACTCAAGATGCAGTTCAGCTGTCAAAAGTTGTTGTTTCACCGCACCGATGCTATTTTCAATAGCGCAATTTGATTTTTAAATCGCTCAAGTTGTTTTTTAGAGGCATTTCGCATCGTTTTGTAAATTCAAACACGCATTTTCAGATTATTCAAATGTAAATGATTTATATATAATTATCGCTAGAAAAAGTACAGAAAGCAAATCTTAAAGTCCAAATAAAGAAATGCGAGTTTTTGAAGAAAATTTGTGAATTTCTTGGCCACATTGTTACAAAAGATGCCATTAAGCCCAACCCAGATAAAATTTCCAATTTTCTTTTCCGGAAATGAAAGAGGACGATCCTCTTACTGCAGGTCGCAGGTGGTCTCATTTTCATTATAGGATAAATGCGCTGAAGGCGGTTTATCCGTGTTGTTTAGGATTGTGGGTTTGATCCTATAATTCCTCCGGGGGAAGAAAAAGGACGTCCTCGTCCGTAATTGTATTCTTTCGTAGAATGAAGGACTCTCTTGGTAGAGAGTAGCGATTGCATTGGTGTTTCCGTTACTTAGTGGTTATACATTTTGAGCACGTAAATCCTAGCTACTAATAATTAATCGCGCATAACCTATTCTTAAAACTAAAGACTGATGTGTGACCAACTTAATTTACAGTGATCTATTTACTATCTCTGCCAATTAGCCCATTATTCGTTTCATTACCGAAAAGAGGAATAGGAGAAAAATATTGAGAAACAACCATAATGACTTTAATTTTATTGATTGCAGTTTTTTCTTATTCTCTTTAGCTTACTCTTATTTCGTTTTACGTTTCTGCCGATTTTTACAGTTTTAATATAATTTTGTTGACAGGTTGTCATTTGAAATCGTGGGTCTAACATTTTTCTAACTCCTTTTTAATCAAAACGCCATTTCCTTCCTGTATTGTAGGAGGTTCTTCTTTCTCTTCGTTATTCTTTTCGATTTTCTTTTTTGATTTTTCTAGATTGCATATTACCTTATCAAATATCTCTTTTGAGTGAGTCATAATTATCGTAGGGTCTAATGTGTTGGTTTGATTAAACACAATTTCGTTTTGTGTGAAATTTGTTGCCGAATGTACACTATTGTTGTACAAAGATACAGTAAGCTGAATGATATCGGATGTATTGAGTGATGTAAATTTTTGCTTATTTGTGTTGAAAATTTCGATGATTGTACTGTGCGTTTTCTCTACCTGGACGTTGTATTCCGAGCTAGAGGCAAATTCTAATTCGATTTCAAGACTGTCTAAGAATCCTCGTAACTGAATGCTTCTTAATGAACATTCGTGGTCGCATACTATCTGTCGTGGGGTTCCGAAGGTAGAGATATAACGTGTAAGGCCAGATTGTATGTCTATCGTGTTTTTTTATTCAATCTTGATGAGCTGCAAATGTTTAGAGAATGCACACACAAACGATAAGAAATAGTCCTTGTCTATGCCAAAAATATCCATGTGGATTCTTTCTAACGGAGCTGGCCGGCGTTCGTATTTGTGTTGGGCACATATTTTACAGGAATTAACATATTCTCGTATATGTTGAACCATTTTAGGAAAATAATACAATCTTTTCAGTTGCTGCTCGATCTCTTGGATGCCTCTATGCGCACGATTATGAGCTTGCTGTACGATTTCGTATTTATCGTCGTCTAACACGACGTCCTCGACAATATTCGGAGCTATTACCAAATGAGAAAGTACATCTGTAGAATACGTCCTACATGCTTCTTGGATCAGTTGTAACAGGCTTTCAGGGGCGTATATTGCGCTTTGTTTTCCATCGTGGAATTTCCTCAGATACGATTCAATCTCCTCGATATTACCAAATTACCAAATGAGAAAGTACATCTGTAGAATACGTCCTACATGCTTCTTGGATCAGTTGTAACAGGCTTTCAGGGGCGTATATTGCGCTTTGTTTTCCATCGTGGAATTTCCTCAGATACGATTCAATCTCCTCGGAATTACATGAATTTTTACAAATGGTTGTTCTATGATGTCTGGGAAAAGGAGATTCTTCGTAAATTTGTTCTTGTTCCGCTAGTTTGAAGAATATTTGGTTTCTATAAGAATTCACTGGTCTTTCGGTAAAGTGTATAAAGAAGTCTTCTGAAGTCTCTGCGGGATGGCGTGTGTTCGTATCTGAATGTGTTGTTTGCAATAAATTATCTGAGTTGGTCTCATTGTTGCTCATTTCTAGTTTCCTACTAAGGGCATCGGCGACTACGTTTGCTTTAACTGCCTTATAGGTCACATCATGATCATAATTTTCTAATTCTAAAACACCGAATGATTTTTGAACTTTTAGAAGAATTTTTCATAAAAATTAGAGGTTTGTGGTCTGTTACTAAGGTAAATTTATGACCAAAAAGATGAGGCTTGAATTTTTTGACCGCCCAAATGATGGCTAAGGCCTCTTTCTCTATGGTAGAATAGTTTACCTCAGCGTGGTTTAGGGTTTAGTCGAATAGCTGGGAAAGGACTGCGCCTAATGCGTAGTTAGAGGCATCGGTGGTCAATATGAATGATTTAGAAAAATTTGGGTATGCCAAAATGGGATCCATTATTAGCATTTTCTTTGTCTTTTCGAAAGCTTCGATGTATACGGGATCCATCAAATTGAGTACCTGTTCTTTTTTTTAAATATTTGGTCATTGGCCTAGTTATTTAAGAAAATCTTTTATGAACTTTGTGTAGTATCCTAAAAGACCCAAATATTGTTTCATCTCTTTTTCGTTTGATCGCAGTTGCCAATTGATTATTTCTTTAATTTTATTTGGGTTGGGCTTAATGGAATCTTTTGTAACAATGTGGCCGAGAAATTCACAAATTTTCTTCAAAAACTCATATTTCTTCATTTGGACTTTAAGATTTGCTTTCTGTAGCTTTTCTAATACTAGGTTGAGATTTGAAAGTTGGATTTCTAAATTTCTTCCGAATACTATCACATCGTTTAGAGACACAAAACATTTTTCACCTATGTGTTCTCCTAGAATGTTGTTCATTGCCCTTTTGGGACGACCCAAATAGGTGCGTTCCAAGGAGAATTCCAGTGTTTAATAACCCCGCTGGTGAGCATTTCCTGAATTTGTGTTTTAACTATATTTTTATGAGCGTGTGGATATCTATATGACTTTGTGTAGATAGGTTTATCTGTTGTAGTTTTAACATGATGTTTTATTTTAATTGCAGCGGACAGCTTTTCGTTTTTTTGGGAATAATTTGTGTGTGTTTATTAATTGTTTGGATCAATCTTATTTTTTCAAATTCATTAAGATGGTCTGTTTTTATTTGATCTTCTAGTTTATTTTCTTCTATGTGAGCTAAACAGTTCAACATGAAGAATTCTTTTGATAATGGTTCTATAGGTTGTTTATGAAATTCTATTGTTTGATTCAGTAAGGTTATAGTTTCGTTTTTATAGTTAAGAATAGATTCGAGGATTGATAATGTTTCCGTACTTGCTGCTAATGCTGGAATGCTGTTCCAGATCAGCTGTTTGGCAATGAACTTGATTGACCCTTTTAGTGACCGTCGCCAACCTTTTCTCTAATTGGCCTTAATCTTGTTGATATATCTGTCTCATATTTTTATCCTTATCTGTTGTTGTACTGTGGCGCCATCTGCTGCGATTCTTTCTACCTATTCGAGCTCATGGGACATGACAGCTCGATGTTTGTAAATATCTGTAAATATCCCAATTCGTTTGTCAAATTACATGTGGCCTATATCGTGCCAACACCATACATGTTCTTTACGGATATATGATGACATTCTTTTAATCCTTTTAATATTCCTGGTCGCAACAGATTTTTATTCGCGCCAGAATCAATAAGAATATTTAATGTTATTTGATGAGATTTATCTAATATTTTAATATAAGGAAGAAAGTTATACTTGTTCAGGGCTATTCCGGAAATTTCGGTTCAAAAGCAAAGCAAAAAATTCCATCACTGTTTTTTTCATTATTGTTTTCCAAAATTTCATGATTATTTGTTGATCTTTTAAGGGTAAGCTTTGAGCGAGTTGTGTTCGTTTCCATAGGAGTGTTTCCATAGGAGTGGTTGTTTACCGTGTTAGTGTGTGTACGATTTGCATTTGGATAACGCGAATTGTGTTGTAAATTTAATGGTCGGTTATCTTTTTATTTTTGAAAAATGTTTTAGAACCTATCTGCACATTTGCACCATAATCACGTTTATTTTTAAGCTTACATAAAAATGTGTAGGCGTCATTTACGTCTTTAGGTCGAGTATCATGAACATAGCCAAAATAATCGTCTTGCAGGCCTGCCATAAATGCGGCCAACGACTCCCCTTCTATAAAATGACTTATTGCTTCCCAATCGTTGCTGTATAATGGATTTTGTTTAGCAATATTTTTTATTTTTTCGACTATTTTTTTGTGACCATGATAATACTTGTGTATTGTCATTTTTTAGTCAATTTCCACTGTCATAATTGGCATTAGTAAGTGGAAATTTCTTGGCGGTCGCCGAAAGCATTTATTAATATTGACAGACGACATCATTTGCCTTTCATATTAATTTTCCACTTACGACAATTTCGTACATTTTAAATATATGGGCAGATACCATAGGTCTGAAAATATTCAGAGTGGTTTTAACTTTGGAAATCCAAGCCAATAGTTGTTTTTTATTACCATCAAATGATGGTAGCTCTTTTATTAAATCCGGAATTACGAAAAAATAGCTCCGTTGGCTAGGAGTGTTCGTATTCACATGCACCTGATCGTGTGTTCTATCCCTTTGTTGCCCCTCCACGTGTATCGTCGAGAACGCTGTCTCAAGCGAGTTCTGCCTTTAGTGCCGTGATTTCGTTTGCTATACGGGACAGCTGCTCGGCAATTTGGCCCATACCGTCGCCTTGTATTGATAGGTCACTGAGGGTCAGTTCTCTTGTATTAACGGTAGGAATATAGGCTAACTCGTGGTTTGATTCGAGGGAAGGGAAAGAATCACTTTCAGTGCTTGAGTCGTTGGCTCGAATTTGCCACATTAAAGCAAAAAAAAAAAACGTAACAAAATTACTTTTCCACTTATAATGCTTCTCTTTTTTTAAATACAAATGAGAATAAAACAATAGTAGATGAGACGTTATTGCAAAACGTCCTCTTCAGTTACTTACGGAGATTCGTCGTTTACGGGAGCGGGTGCTAAGGCGATAGGCGGGGGAACCTCGAATCACACAACGGATAAACCTACTTGTCGTGGATGCTGCAAGCGGATTCCGAACGCAGTCTTTTTTAATCAGTTACTGCCACTGTTTATAACCTAACACCATTTATTAGCACACAGTTTAACTCCGCACGGCTGTGCCGTATATGTATATGATATTTATGTATTTGGATCCGTAAACTCTTTTCGATTTGGTAACACTAGGTTTTGAACGCGTAAAATCCCAACTCGAATCTGGAAAATGTATGTTGGCTGTCTTGTCACCCATCATACATTTTCCAGATTCGAGTTGGGATTTTACGCATTCAAAACCTAGTGTTACCAAATCGAAAAGAGTTTATGGATTCGAATTGTATGTACGATGTTGACAATCGTTTAACGTGTTCGAAAAATAGTGTTACGATGTTGAGCTGGCTTGAGAAACCCTGTAAAGAGGCCCGTTCAAAGTTCCTGGCAGTTGATCATACCCCGATTCTTGCATTATTTCCAAGTTTGGATCTACCAATATCAAACCAAGTTTTTGGTGTAAGCCTACTACTTTTGCCGCTAATAATATTGGCTATGTGGTGCCAATTTGGTGTACCCATAGCAGGATAGTCAGTCCTACGTATGGGAGGTCTGATCCATACGGGACTTAAACTATTGACCATCATCTTCTAAGATTGACCACGGGACCGGCCCAAAATCAATCGACTGATTGGAATTAATGTGTTATATTCATTGTTATGTTTCATAAGCAGGCGAATTAAAATAATTGAGTCTAATTAGTTTTATTTAGTGGTACATATTTACAGGGTTTTTCAAGTCAGTTTCGAATGTAAACATTGTTTAACCGCATCCAAGATGTTTTTCGACAGTTGTCAAATGGTTTATTTGTTTCAAAATGAAATTTCAGTTTCAACACATGATTTTTAACAGATAACAAAGAACTGGCCGCTATCCGGCTATGGTAACAATAAGTCACTGAAAGTCAAGCTCACTTCACTAGTTTGTTGTTTATATACCAGATTTCCAAAATGAATGAAAAAGTGCAAAATGCTGTTGCTTCTGATTTAACTTACCATAGCTAAAATTAAATTATTGGTAAAGGTATACCTTTTTCAAACATATGTTTCAGCAAAGCCAAAAAGAACACAGCGATGGAAGATTACAACTTCGAGACATTTTGTCTGTTCCGATGCAACGAATTTTAAAATATCATCTATTGTTAGATAAGCTTGTACAAGAAACGGTGCCAGTAAGTAATTTAAAGTTAAATCAATATACTTCTTGTTTTATTAACCTTCATATCTATATACTATAACGATTACTTCAGACGCATGACGATTTTAGAGGATTGGAACGGGCCAAAGAAGCGATGGTAGATGTTGCACAGTATTCTAATGAAGTAAAGCGTGATTCTGAACATCTTATAGTGATACAAAAAGTAAAGGTTTGTGTTTCACAATACACGTTTAACTTATTACGTGTTTTTATGTTTGGATGTTTTATACGTTTTTCTGACGTTTTTTTAAATAATTTTTAATATTTGTGTCATATTAACAACAGGAAAGTATTTCTGATCTGAACCTTCCCAATGGCAACAATCTCGAGCAATACGGACGGTTGTTACTTGACGGGGATCTTAATATAAAGGCACACGAAGACCAAAAAATGAAGCATCGATATGCTTTTGTCTTCGAAAAGGTTATGATTCTGGTAAAAAATTCCAATACTAAGATCGGGGTAAGATTTGATTGAAATGTTAAAAGCATGGCCATTTTTCACTGAACTAAATTAGAATTAATTTTCTCTGGGTTTCTACCTTTCTTTATAGGAAGCACAGTATTCTTTTCGAGAAGCTCACAATTTGTTGGATTACAGGATAGAAATATTGAATTCTCGTCGCACTTTAGGTCGTGATGGTCGTTTGAAGTATTCTCTGCTATTAGCACGCAAAACGCAAGCTACTGCTTTCACGCTTTATATGAAAACTGAAGAAGAACGCGAAAAATGGAAGAGAGCATTTGAAACAGCAATGTAAGTAAATTTTCAAATAGTAAATTTGTATAAAAAATTAAATAAAATTTATATTTCTTTAATAATTTTATATTTTGTGATAACCAATCTATTGACAATAAGTAGTTAATGTACTACTAGTTGTATGAAATATAATCTTTCAGTCCAAGGGAATTTCATAACCATATGTTTAAGGCATTTATGCTGTTCATTTTATTGGCATAATTATGCTCATGAGACATAGTTAGTATTATTTTAAACCCCTTGCAATTTTTATTTGAAATTTTCTATAGGGAAACCTTGGAACCCGTAGGATGCAAGAATACTGATCATAAATTTGTTATACACACTTTTGATACGCCTGTCATCTGTCGCCATTGCTCGAAGTTTTTGAAGGGAAAAATACATCAAGGTTATCGATGCAAAGTATGTGAAATAGTAGTACACAGAGGTTGTATTTCGTCAACTGGTCGATGCAAGCAATTGCAACAAACACCGCCGCCGGTATGTGATCGATTGCTTTCGGAGTTCAACTGGTTTGTTGGTACAATGAATCGAGATTCAGCTACCCAGCGTCTAGAAAACAAAAAGATTGGAACCTATCTGCTACGTGTCCGTCCGCAAGGTGCCTCTCATGAAAGTGAAACAATATATGCGCTTAGCCTGAAGTAAGTAATATTATACTTTCTGCTCTCACTATCGAATAATGTATATATATGCAGGCGGTCCTCGAGATAAACCGTTAATGGGGACCGAAAACTGCAAAATACCATATCTCATAATTCGAATCTCGGGATTTCCAGCCAAAATAACACTAGGTTTCCTATAATTTCGCAAGTAGGGGGTTGTTTTAGCCTCTTATTTAATTATTTGATATGATTCTGACTAAATAAATCTTTTGAACTGGTTTTTAAAATTAGATCAATTTTGAAATTATTTAACATTTGACAATGGATGTGTCAAATCAGTACAATTTGTTCAAAGAACTGTCAAATTTATAAAACCGCGTGTTTCCGAATCGGCGTATAAAAGATACTAGGCCCGATTATTAAACACAAATTGTAAAGACAAGTTGTCAAAATCGGAAGATTTGTATTATGACATCCGTTTGTGTTGTGTGTTGGAAAAAAAATTTGACGAAACACAAACTCACAAGCATACTACCAAGATACGTATTATGAAACACAAACGGAAATCCATAATTGTCAAACTGCTTTCCGTCAGCTTTTTGTCACGGAAAGGCGCCAATCTCAGATTGTTTGACCGACAAAACACAACAACAGAGTTTTTGCTGTTGCTTTCACGACAAAAAATAAGTATTTTATTTCAGAAATAATCAATTTTATCATTTTAAATAAAAATATGTGTACTGCCATATCCATCAAATGGCGATAAGCTGGAGATACTGGTAACGTGATGCTGTTTTGGGTTAAGAAGCTGCTGTTATTTCCTTCCTCTGTTGTTCTTCGATGGTAGTCGAAAGATGAAGGGCTCACGCACCTGGTGTGTGTTCAACAGCATTGGATTCCAGCAACTTCTTCAGTGAGTGGCTGCTTCAACAACCAACAGCATACGCACATGAAATTATCACATCTAATACTGCATACACTTTTAGTAATAACAAATACTCGGAGGGCTCGATCTCCGCCAGAATGTTAAGGAAAATTTCCTTCGACGCACGAATTTTTTTCTTAAATGTGAAATTAACAACCACGAAATGAAACATGTATAACACGGTTTGCACAAATGATCCGTATGCTTAACTCACGCTTGGTTATAAAGCTGTAACGGGTCGAAAACACTTCGAAGCAGTCGGCGCTGTTTTGCCAGATCTACCGTTGTTTCTTCTTCACTGCCGCTATCGTCACTTACGAAGTGGGATAAAATCATTTCGATGTTTTAAACAAGGATTGTTAGCTTGATAAACGATCGTGTCTTAAATAAACTTGTTTACGTTTTTTTGTTTTGATTTTGAACATTTTGACACATCGACACAGCTTTAACGAAAGAAAAAATTTAACGAAACTTGTCTGTCACAAGAACGGTTTCAAAATGCATACCTATTTTCCGTTTGTCTTGACGCACTTGTCTTGTGTCATTTCCGTTTGTGTTTAATAATCGGGCCTACTGTGTATCTCGGGTCCGCATGTAACTGCAAAAACTAGGATTAAAAACAATATGTTTATCTTTGGTAATAAAAAAAAGTTTAGTCCACCCCTTATATTTCTTCGAATATTGTGTTCAAGAAACTGTAAAAAAAAACAAATTTATCATGTAATCTCAAATGTAACAAAAATCCATTCAAACATGTTTGGAGCGCCCCTGCAGGGTGCGACATACATAAATCGTTCTCTTAGACTATCGTACAAACGGTTGCGGCGTTTTTAGTTGTAGGCGTTTTAGGCGGGATTCTAGTAACTATTGATAAACCACAATTTCTTTTACGTACATTTTGTAATAACATATCCAGAAACCGTAACACAAATTTTGTTACTAACGCGGAAGGTTTAAGCGTTATTGTCGAAGATACATCAAATGAACGTACCGGCTTAGAAACTGCGCTAAGCGGTGTTGAAATCGTTGTGTCAAACTAGATCAATTAATTGGAAATATCGGATAAAACTAATTACATTGGAGCGCCGTTTGTACGGATTCATCGTAACTCGACATCGCCCGGATATTCGCATAACACGCAGTGGGGGATTAAGGGTATCGTTTCCCTAGGCGGAAAGACGAGTTGAGGCCTCCTGTAAATGGTAAATGTTGTTGGGGCGGGGAGTGGGAGGGGGGTAGCGGCACTAAACTTGCTGTTGGGATAGTGAACAGTAAACTAGAAATGCTGTCGGGGTCTCCTTCGACCATCAGTCACAGGCTCTAAAATTTTTGCTGGCGTGGGGGGGGGGGGGGGAGGGGGGTTCAAATGATTGGGGCCAGCCTCGGGGCCCCAACAGCCATCCTTGCGGCGGTCCCTGTAGCTAGTACTCTGTCCATACAGCATACTATAGAATGGCGATCTACGGGGCCCCCCGATCGGCGGGGCCCCAGGCGACCGCCTAGTCCGCCTACCGTTAAATCCGCCACTGATAACACGGACAATGAGTCAAAGTATATATTTTATTACAAATTCATTTATATTTTTTTAACCTTTGTGTTGAACTGTCACTTCTATACAGCACGGATAAGCGGCCAGTCGGATAAAAGATAACCGGATATACGGCGCTCGACTGTATTTCAAATATTTTGTTTTATTTAAAAATTTCGATTGAGATAACGTAGTTGTCTAAAACATTATTTTATTTTTCAACTAGTTAATTTGGCTCGGTTACAGGGTTATGCTAGATAATTTCTGGGGTATATACTAACCTGCATGTAACGTTTTTCTTAAAATACAACGCAAATTCCATGTGGTTTTTAATTCTAGGTGATGCATTAATCCCGAACCCATGTTGAATCTGAAATTTGATACAACTTATTCAGGTGCTGGAACTGATTCCATTCCCGAATAGGTGTTATAACTAGACATGAACCTGATCGTTGAAATGATCCTAAACCCTGACTGGTAATTTTTACTGATCTTGATCCTTTCCGGTCGTGAAGTTGATCCCATTCCCATACCGGATCTGAAATATATCTTAACCCTATAGGGTAAACGTACCTATAGTGGTGGTAGTACCAATAGTGGTAGTATGGCTCTAAGATGCCCCCATACGATAATTTAAGTGCAATTAATATATGTAGTATATGTCATTGTTTGATGTTCTCTGTTTTTTTAAAGCACAGTTCCATTACAGTGATAGAAAAATCCTATATTTTGTGAAATGTGTCAACATTCTCCCGAAATCCATAGGATTTCATAACAAAATTCATAATTATTAACGCAAAATAACGCTTTTAATGACCACATAACAACGCAATTATTATTATTTTAACATAGCTTTCATAAAATGTTACTGATTTTCTAAAACTCATTGTCTTATGACCATATTTTCACATTCTTTTGAGTTTTTACCATATTGCCATATAAGGTACACAAAATAGGCATGTTGAAATAGTGGGTATAGATATAAAATTAGTAAAAACAGGACATTTTAGATTTTTTTTTCTGCGATATTGTTGACATTTCGTATTTTTTCCCCAAAAATAAGGAACAGAAATGAGTTTCCTGTTAGTAATTTACCAAAAAAGTCCAAAATTCGCACATCCAACTGAGTGAAAAATCGACTTCGAATCAAGCATACTCTCCCCGGCTTTTGAATGTTTGCTTCACCAATCACACTATACATTTTTTACGGTCAAATTATGTAAGAAATTAATATTATGGATATGATTCTTACAATTCAAATGAAAACAACTTCAAACTAAGTTGCATGTATATTATACACGGGACATGTAGCGGTCCCGTAGTAGAGTCGTCAACTCGAACGACTCATGGGTTTCCATTCTGGGCCCGTCATGGGTTCAAGCCCAGAATGGACCGTCCTCCCGTAGCAAGGATTAACTATCCGGCTGCGTGGTAATGCATTATCAAGTCTCGAAAGCCTGTATAGGCCGCCATATCTGCGTAGGACGTTACGCCAAATAGAATAGTTATATTAGGTATTTTTGGTTACCAACACTTTTTCTATGTATTTTTAGGTATTTTTGGTTACCATAAATAGTTATATAGTTAGGTATAGTTAGGAATAGTTTTTTAGGTATTTTTGGTTACCAACACTATAGTAACACAATACTACGACTATATGAACTATTGGTACATTTACCCTACCGGTACTGAAATTGTATATATACCGGCATAACAACTCCAAAACCGTACCGGCATTGGAATTGATCCCGAACCCACACCAAAACCTACACTGATTCCATAACGGTACTGGAACCGATCCTAACTCTATGCACATCCTGCGACATATACCTTTCGGTACTGGAACTGAACCCCTTGAAATGATTAAGATTCCATGTCAGTCATGGAACAGATCCTGATTCCGAGCCATGATACTGCTCCCACCTAATACGCACTAATGGAACCATCCAGTCCAGTTTTCCTATTTTTATTTTTTGTTGCATCGAGGGGTCCAGCGGAGAGTCGTCAACTCGGACATTTTAACATGCCCATCCCATGGCCCTTAGTAAGGATTGACTATCCGGCTCAGTGGTACTAAGTATCGAAAGCCTTATAGGCCGGAATGACCCGTTACTCCTACAAGAAGGTTATTTATTTCAGTTACTTTTTCGTATGAATGTTTTCGCTGCGTTTTAATGCATCCGCATCCAGCTCTTTGGACCACTTATTGGAAAACTTTACCTACACGTCGTAGAAGACAATCTTTAGATATGCTTAAACCAAAAATTAGGCCCATGTATAGAAAAATCTCGAAAGATCACAGAAAAACGTTTAATTATTAAATTTATACTGTAATTTGTATCATTCTTCTCCATACCTATCAAAACACTAAACACCAAGTCGGCGTTGCGTTTTCCATAACCAAAGCGGTTGTATTGTATTGCATTGTATGGATGTAAACTAAGCAAAAAAAACAATCTAAGCTACCGCTGGAAAGTAACGCTGATCAGCCTTGCCTAGAATTTTATAATAGTGACTAGCTTAAGACGGCCCGGTTACAGGATTTTGCAACAGAATCCCGAGTGTTTTTGTATCACTTGAGACTGTACTCAAACACCTTCACCTGTTTCCCCTATCTTATCGATATTTTCTTTTACGATCGAGCACATCGTCCTTACATGGTCTGAACAACAATTCTCCATGATGTTTGGTCCCTAGTTGCAGCATCTAAACCGTGTAGATAATCATTCTCCGACAAAACTTACTTTATCTGATCCAGATTATCAACCCCTTCTTGGCGAGACATGATTTCGGTATCCTCATA
Source organism: Anopheles merus (assembly GCF_017562075.2). Classification (NCBI taxonomy): domain Eukaryota; kingdom Metazoa; phylum Arthropoda; class Insecta; order Diptera; family Culicidae; genus Anopheles; species Anopheles merus. Next base: position 312,869 of record NW_024427596.1, on the reverse strand, counting down.
ACATGCCCCAGCGAACGTACCCTGTCAGCCTTCACCATCTTCAAGGTGCTCTATCCGCCGTACAGCACAGCAAACTCGTTGTTCATCCTTCTCCTCCAAACTTCATGCTCGAACCAAAGGTGGTCGGAAAATGCGTTACTCAAACACGTTCAAAGCGTTTGCGTCTTCCGCTTGAATGATCCAGGACTCCATAGAGGACCACCGGGCGAATCAATGTGTGTTATATCTCACATTTCATGCGGACAGAGTCTTCTGGATCTCAGCAGTCGGTGAAGCCCATAGTATACACGATTCCCCTGAACGGAATTTGCTGCTGATGTTGTTGTCCGAAGTAGCGACCATACCAAGATAGAAGAACTCCTCTACGACCTCGAGACTGTCGCCGTCAACTAATAAACTGCTCCCCAGTTGGTCTGAGTCTGATCAATGATTGTTGATTTGCATTTGAGTCACCTGCGTTTATACGCCTCACACACCTTCGCTGTTTCTCAATAATGAAACATTAACCATTTGAAAGTCATTTTCAAACAATTTCTTCGGCTGCATAAAAAATGACACCTTCCAGGGCGATGTTGAAGAGCAGACAGCAGAGTCCGTCACCTTGTCTCACAACCTGTGTTCGTCAACAGTACCCTGTGCGTTTCGAACGATTCCGACATCTAGCTTGATACTCTTTCCTTGCACTGCACCTCGTTCATAGTGGCTTCTACCATCCGGATCAACTTCTCAAGAAAGTGGTACCGCTGCATGATTTTCTATAGTTTATACCGGACTAACGTTTTGTAGGCTGCCTGACGTCGATGAATAGGTCAGTGATGGATTTGCCTTTGTAGCTAGGGACGCATACGTGCAGAACAGGGGATCTGGGATCTGGGGCAGGATCTTGTAGGCGGCATTAAAGACTGTGATGGCACGAAAACTCGAGCATTCCAGCTTGTCTGTTTTTTAATTTAAACGTCATGGGTGAATGAAACCCAGCGTCCACTCATTTCTAGCAGTTATTTCTGTTCCCTTACTTACTTACTTATCCGGCGCTACAACCGATTTGCGGTCTTGGCCTGCCTCAGGAGTGTCCGAAACCGCTCACGGTCTCGCGCCTTCGTCTTCCAGTCCGTTATATCCATTCGTTATTATATTTCTGTTCCCAGATTCTTATAATCATGAATGCACCAACCATTTCGAGGGTAAGCCTCGCCGGCTCTGTATTGAAGAGCTTGGCCTCTAGCTCATCACTGCCAGCAGACTTATTGCTCTTAAACTGTTTGATAGATGGCGAAGTTACCTTGTCATCTGTACAGTTACTGTTGCTGGTGTTATTGATGTTTCCCATTTAAACAGTCGGAATTTCGATTCGAGCCAAATTCGCAATTCGGTTTCATAAATGTGTTTCTATCATGTTTTATTTGGCGTACTGTCCTACGCGGACAAGCCGGCCTATAAGACTTTCGAGACTAAATTCATTACTACACAGCTGGATAATAAATCCTAGCTTGAACTCATGACGGGCATGTTATTGAGTCGTTCGAGTTGATGACTGTACCACGGGACCGCCCCATCGTGTTCTATCGTGTTACAGGTTCCTTTTTAAGACTGATACCATCCTAATCCTTTTTTTCATTTAACTGATTAACAATATTTAGAAATCAACTTATCTGGATACCTGAAGATGTTATCACATTTTAAATTTATTTTACATCACGTAAATAAAAAAATCATTGTAATGTGGCAGCACATCCCATTGACAAAACTGATTGTCCTCCTTTGCACAAACTACCATAAATAGGTTCAACCCGGTATTGAATTTAACTAACTTTCCGTTCCATCTACATTAATTGAATTTAAGTTTAACTTAACCAAATATACACGAAGCAAATGGGGCGGTCTCGTGGTACATTTGTCAACTCGAACGACTCAATAACACGCCCGCAATGGGTTCAAGCTTGGAACGGACCGTCCCCCCCGTAGTAAGGACTGACTATGCGGCTATGTGGTATTGAATAAAGTCTTGAAAGCCTGTATAGGCCGGCATGTCCTCGTAGGACGTTTACGCCAATTAGAAGAAGAACAAGAACACGATGCAAATTGATTTTATTTTTGCTAAGTTTTCAACTCAACTGTTCATCAATACTGTTGTGTGTCCGATAATATTTTTGTCAACCGTAATAATTCTTAGAACACGAAATTTTTCAACCTGTGCACTGCTTCCATTCATGTGGGCAGAGTACAGTTGATCGTAATGATTGTTCATCTCCCATCAAAAGACACACGGACCGCCACCGGCGTACGGGAAAGTTCGCTGGTGGTCCCTGTAGACCGCTATAGGACTGAACGTGTTAATCTGTGCTCTACCTTCTGGAGGATTTTATTGTATAAAATGTGATTTGACTGAATCAAACGCCATAGCTCTATGATTAACAACATGCATTCTGCTTAACATTCACGGTTTTGCTTTGAGTGTTTAAATGTAAATTGATAATCACTGGTTTTTGAGTTTCATAAATTATAGATGATGAGTCCTGCAGTACTTGGACGCTAATGTTTATACTCAGGAAACGGCGCCACAGTGGTAACAATTTGAGTCCGATATTGAATGAGCGTAAAACCGTTTTTAAACGTTGTAATTGTGTTTATTACAATGTTGCTTAAATTAACACCTTATACAAGCCAATCGGTATTAATCACTTTTTTCTATGATATTTTGCATGAATTTTTCAAGGGCGATGTCGAACATGCATTTGTATAAATCATCATCGTCATCAATTTTTTTACATAATCAACTTCATTTCCAGTCATATGCCGATGTATGCTTATGATCAAGCATCTGAATATAGTTGTTAATCGACTTGCGATTCGGGTTTCCCTTTGCTAAGGGATCACACACATCATTGGCTGATTTCGGAAAGTAAAAAAGAGAATTCGCTGGTTGTTAATTTTGAATTTCTTGCCGGAGCACTTCCGTACGTTCTTTATTTAAACTCGCATTCACAGCTACGCTACTGCCATGCATGTTCTTCTTATTTTTTCTTTGTACTTTTTTTATTTTTTGTTTTTTTTTTTTGTAGCGCCTGTTGCGCCTGTCCATCTTCTCTCCTACTCTATTGCGTTCGGCTTGTACAACTGGACGTTTAGTTACCTGTACTTGCTTGGTCCATTCATAACGTACATTTCCTAAACCCTTCTTGAAACGGGACACTGCACACGCCCATCGTTTCGTTTTTAGGTGCGAGATGAGCCACCCTTTTCCTTCTGTCTTCTTGAGTGGTTCCGTTGTTTCAAAAGCTATAGGTAAAAGAAAAACGGCTGGTTAATTTATTTGCTAACAGCTGCGAATGATATCGATGTGCGATAAAATACTCACCATACTGTATGGATCTTCATCTGTGTTCATCTTCATACTGTATGGATCTCCATCTGAGTTACCGTTTGATGTCCTTGAAGTTATTAGATTGGATCACGCTGGTCAAGGATTCATACACACATGAAAAAGATGCATTCTCAACAGACAAATCCGAAGTCGCTCGAAGGAAATAAGGTTCGAGATGGGTTCGAGGGAGCTTATCGCTCGAACCATTGCTCGACGTTGAGCGGAAGCGACCCAGCTAGCAAAGCCGAAGGCCTTTGTATGGGAGCCATCGCGCTCATCAAGGCTCACTTAGTCGCGCGCATAAAGCAAAATGTGCGCGAAGGCGAAAAAACCCGAAAGCGCTTCGTGTGGCCCTCTCTCGTGTTTCTAGTTTTATTATCTCTCGCATGTCATCACTCTCTCCCAGTTTGTCGGATTGAAATGAGAATTCACTCTCTTGATTTGGTTGCGGCAGTCTAGCTGCTTCACACTCTTTATTCTCTTCTTTTGCAGTTCCCACAAGAGGATTCACACATGTGTTCTCACATACTTACATACACACACACGGTGGTTGGAAGCCTGGCGCGGCTGTTTCCAATTCTATCTTTTCTTCTTTCCTCTTCACACCGCGCTGGAGCCCGTGGTGGTGCGCGTGTTCAGCCTGCTTGGTTCAGGAAAGATGTCATCAGATTTGACGCGCCTCAACCGCGGTGTTGTATGAAGGCTGTTGATGAAAGTACACAATTAATAGACACACTTTGTTAAAAAAATTACACTTGATTTAAAGATGTGACAAACTTACCTTTGTGCTCGAGGATCAATTGAACCTTGAACGCCTGTGCACACAGTGTCGCAATTTGAAGAGGTTTGGAGAACAGCTAGCGGTAGCAGCACACATCTGAAACATGTAAAGTGCAATGTTTTAATTAGAATAAATGTCACATAACACTAGACACTTAGAAAAGGACACTTACCGAAACAATTAGATGATAACAATTTGTCCTCCGATAAAGCAGAAAGAACACCGCGGATGGCGCAGTATGGAAAGTGTTTCACGCAGGAAAAATAGTTCACGCAGCACACAAACACACACTCTCACGTCCACGGTTCAGAGCACACTGAAGTCGCTCTTTGGCTTGGATGGAAAAGAGCAAACACCCTGATGAGTGCGATGGAAGAAAATGACGTGTGTTCAACAGGGATGGGTAGAATCAAACACACGAAGTGTGCAGGAGAATTCTCTTCGTGTGGCAAGAGAGAATTGACTAACACCCTGATGAGTGAGAACGCAACAAACGTTGTGGAATGTAGAAACGGGATAGGAATAGTAAGCGAAGGCAGTTTGTGGACATGAGGGGGTTGAAACTGGGAGAAAAAAGCTTCGGTTGCTACTTGGGGATGGCTCGAACCTTTCTTCGTGTAAAAAGCCGAAGTTGGTTCGGGTTTCGAATGGGAAAAAAGTAAAACAAGACACGCACACACACTGCGCAGTTTGATTTTGGGGCGTGCCTTTTTTTCGTGTTCGCCTTGGAGGGGCAGGCGGGGTGGGTGGGTGGGTGGGTTAAGCCTGAGCCGCTTGTGCTTTGTGGAATCCTCTTTGCTGTCTGTTTGCCTGTGAACTGGATGGAGAGTTATTTTTGTATATGGAGATTAAAGGGTACTTACCGCTGGGTCTTGATCCAGCGTTTGTGATGGAAGAAATATTTGAAACCTGCCGGTCAAATAATTTAACCATTTATTACATCGCGCTTGGCGAGATTATTAATGCAATAAGAATGGATCTTTTCCATCGTATGATTGTTGTCTAGTATCACAGGCGCAAGCATCCGCGCAATGAAGAGATACCCGCTTACTGCTGGACATTTCAAATACGTGAGTTAGAAGAAATCAACAGGTTTTTGATAAATATCTTTGAAACTATTCATCCTATCCAAAAACGATCTTCGAGAGCTAGATTCAGCAACTCAAAATATACTTAGAAAAAGTTTTTTGTATTTTTGTTTTTTTTTCATTACGGGTTCAGAATCTTTTTTTAAATCGATAATATCATCAATCTTAGCAATGCGACTTTTTTGCGCCGTTTCTTCTTAAAATATTATCCATAGAAACTTTCACGTGTATTTTCATAAAATATTTGAAAAGTAGTGAAAAATTTAGAAAATGGTGAAATCAATAACATAGTAAGCAAATATTCCAAAGAACATAATGTTTTTCATCATCATGAGCGTGAATCCCACCGCGCGGAAAAGTAACACACCCTTCTTACAGCAGCGTTGGCATTGGACTGACCAAACCATGGGGAATTGTTCGGGTCCCGTCAACTGAACGAGAAAACCCCGCTGCTTCCCATCTTCATCCATACATCCGCTCCGCGCACACACACATCTTCACGCGCTGTGTTTGCAGCTGTAGAACTTGATGCAGAATGCAAGCTTTTTCGCTCTGGCACAGAGTCAAAGGTTCGAGCGACTTCGGCTTTGTTTGTTGGGTTGTTTATGGTTAGTACTACAAACATCTGTACGAAAAGTTATTTAACTTACCAAACTGGTCGCGTTTCAAATTGATTAGACGAAAGCACCATTTTCGCAAATATCGACATGCCTTTCCTTTCCGCAAGCTCGATTCACCTCAACACACGTTTGATCAACACCCAAGCAATTCAATTGATACACAAAACTTGGCCCAGCACCAGTTAAACAGTTTCAACGGCTTTAAAAAAATATTCCACAAAAAAAAAACAAATACAAATCCATCAACCAGATCGAATCCGTACGGTTGAAAGTGACTGCTAGATCAAAACAACCGGTCAGCAAAAGTGCCCGAGTACGGTGCACGTGTACGAAGAAGAGCAACCAATGAGAAACACACCCGTCCGGCAAAATGAGTGTATTTTTGAGTGATTTGAGTACCGTCCCCCGTTAGCAGTTACTCTTAGAGGAATGAGATATTTGTTTCTTTCGTTTCTCGTTTTCTTTCATGCATAGACACGATCGCAAATACGCACTTATTCTAACAACAAACACAAACACGGTCATTTTTTATTTCATTAAACACTTTATTGAAACATAAACTACACTTTCACAACACATTTAGAATCTATCGTACACACGAATGGCGTCATACTGTAAAGTACCGGGTCGAGCCAGGCTGCAGGAAACTTGTCGACAATCTGCGATGCCTCTGTTTAGCAAATTCACCAAAAAACACCAGCGCACGAGACTTTGAACGAAATGCGCACCAACATTCACAGACGGCTCGTCAAAGCACGGTATTTGTATTGGTGTTAGTGAATAGCGCGTGTAAAACAGAATGCGAACTCTCATCGCAGCGCGTTTCTCCTTGCTTCCTCAAGCTTCCTCATACCCCTCGGCCTGAATCACTCAAAATTTGGGGTCTCATTGTTTGCGTGGACACCGTCTCCGTAACACCGTCACCGCCCAAGTAGCAGAGCCGATGTTGTTGAGAGGTTTTTCTGTGTGCCAAAGCGAGAGGCCCTGTCTTCTCTCTCTAGATTTTGCACGACAAACCGCCGCCCGTGTAGAGGTGTGTGCGTGTGACGAAAATTTATAGATGAAATACGGGGGAAGCGGGGTTTGAAGTCTTTCGTTCGTCACACACACATGCATTTACCAGCGGATATCGCTGCACCGAGTATAGCCATCTCTCTCGATCCACCATGATTTTTCTGCTATCGCGCTCATCCGGGTGTTAGGCATCCTCAGTCTGTCCAGATCTTTGCCTATGGAAGGATGTACTGAAGTGAGGTGCGATTTCTTGTGCGACGCACTTTGCTCGTCTACGTTTTGGGCCGTGTTCCTTCTTCTTCAGTTATGGAATGATTTATCCTAGCAAATTGTTGAGGTAAGTTTCATGCTCACATGTGTGCTTGTGCAGCTTCGTTCAACTAACCTTTGGCGTCTAAAAAGTTACAGGTGTGCGCGCTATTTATCAACGACTACCTGCTAGCCTCGTCAACAATCTTCAGAGTGAGCGACGCAAAGAAAACGTTTTCCAGTTTTAAAATATTAAGGTAAGTTTTGATCTAATCATATGTGTTAAACTCTCCATGGTAATACATACTACTTACATTCATTATTGCTTCATTCAGCTCCCGGTGAGGACGTCATTACTTAACAGAAGCCGGCTCAACACGCGCAGCTCCTGTTCATGACGTCATCACTAAACTGAAGCCAGCTGAACACGCGCCGCACGGATGGTAAATTTGGAAGGGGGAAAGCGTTCACACAGCGGGAGTATGCCAAAACACATGTGGGAAGGGAGAGCTATATTATTCAATTAACAGCATGCGAATGTGTGCTTAAAGCAAATGTGAACAGCCTCATAATTTCTATAAGCAATCCGAAAAAGGGGGTGGAGCAAACACATTGGTATGCGTGAGCGGCTGACGAAACCAGAACGTTTAGATGTGTGCGTGACGGATGGTTCGGGAGCCTTTAGCGATGCTCTCGACAAGCCTGCAAACGAGAGCTTCGTAGAGAGCTTTGTAGAGAACTCAGATTACACAGGCCGCCGTCGGTTTTTGCGTCCTTGGGCGTAACGGCTTCGCTGTAACGGCGTCACGGTAGCGTTACGCGCTAAGGAAAATTTACAGGGTTTTACACTTTGGCTAAGACATATTCGGGAAGGGGTCCCGCGGTCTTGAGATAAAGTGTGAAACCCTTTATATATAAAGATAAAGAATTGTTTGAACCCTTGGAATATTGATGATAATTATTTATTATTTTGAGGTATTTACATTCACAGTTTTTAATTTCGTTTTGATTATTTTTAACGTTGTATTATTCAAAAGTCGGTCTCATGGTACAGTCGTCAACTCGTACGACTTAAAAACATGCCCGTCATGGGTTCAAGCCCCGAATAGACCGTGCCGCCATACGTAGGACTGACTATCCTGCTATGGGGGGAAATCAATAAGTCACTGAAAGCCAACCCCACAAGTGGGTTGGCAGGCCTTGACCGTCATCGGTTGTTGAGCCAAAGAAGAAGAAGAAGATTATTCAAAACAATGCAAAAGTTTTCAAATATAAAACTAAGTTGATGAGTCGATTGTATTCACCGATTTAAATATGTGTTTGTGGCAATGTACAGCAAAGAGATACAGGGTTTTCACTTGATAGAAAGATTTTGTCACCAAATATAGACTTTCTCTGTAGTATGAAGACCCTGATCCTCTTGGTCAGTCTTGCTATTGGGCCGAATGTCTCTATATTGTGTTTGTTTCAAATGAAAACCCCTGTAAACGGTGTACAGTGGCACCATCTGTATTTCCAAAACAAAATCACTGGAAATCCAGATTTTAAATAATATTCGATCTGACCTATCACAATTAGTTAAAAAATGTCTTATGGCCCCGGTTTTTTCGAGGTCGCCCCATAGTGCGCTCTCGAGAATCTCTACTGCGCCCCGTGATGCTTTGTGTAAATATTGGAATGAATAATCTTTTTTGATGAGTAATTCAATCGGACAATATAGATAGCCGGTCTCGTAGTACAGTCGTCAACTCGTATGACTTAACAACATGCCCGTCATGGGTTCAAGCCCCAAATGGACCGTGCCGCCATACGTAGGACTGACTATCCTGCTATGGGGGGATCAATAAGTCACTGAAAGCCAAACCCACAAGTAGTGTGGTACAGGCAGGCCTTGACCGGCAACGGTTGTTGAGCCAAAAAGAAGAAGAAGAAGAATTCAATCGGAATTTGAACATCTACTTTTAAAAAAATCGAAAATCAAGCTTCAATAAGAGAATGTATGTATGCTGTATGTAAATTTCATATATTTAGTTTGTATTTTCCATTCATTCATTTATGGATTTATGGTTCATTTAACTTTCACCCATTATCTAAAGCTAACGATAAAATTTAAGGGCCAGGTTATGTGCGAATCGATGCGGCCCGCGAACTGGAAAGTTTAGAGACCCCTGTTCACATTAACTGACGTAGCTTAAATAATGATTGTACAGAAATGTAAGGTAATCCGGAGTGGAGTCTTGGATCAACCCTACTAAGGTGCACAAAATATGACTCCGACTCCAGATCATAACCAGATTGATCCGGACTAATCCGGACTGATCCGGACTGATCCGGACTGATTCAAATTGATCCGGACTGATCTGAACTAATCCGGATTGATCCGGATTGAGTCCGACATTTTTCCCGTGTACATCCCCCCCCCCCCCCCCTCCCCTAAAACAGTCCGGAGCAACTCCGAGTCCGACTCCGAGGAGTATCGGAATCGGATCGATCCGACTCCGGAAAAAAAATGTATTTACCGATCCTGTACCGTATTTACCGATTTACCTGTACCAATTGTACAGGGAGTCCCCGATATACGCCGTACTCAATATACGTGATTTCGCTATGCGCTATTTTCTACATTTGATAGTTCTTTGAGGAAATCGTTCTAATTTGACACATAGAATATCAAATGCAAAATAAATTTCATTTTATACGAATTTTAAAAACCATTTCAAGAGATTTAAAATTGTAATTTAAGTTGAAATCAGATAAAATTACTAATTTAGTGGCTAAAACCTATCACTTCAAGCAAAATTATAAGAGAGTTAGCTATAGTTTGACTGATAATCTCAAAATTATCGTATATCGTCATCATCATCAAGATATCATATAGTTATTTTCAGACGAGGAATATAGCTTCTCATGTCGCGAATAATATTTTCTATTTATTTTCAGAACCGATAAGAAAATAATTAAACATATGAAAATTTATCAGAAAAAAGAGCACCAGAATGTGTTTTATTATCTTTCGACAAGAAGATACTTTAAAACTATAATAGAACTGGTTTCTTTTTATGAAAGGAACGATTTGGGCGAAAACTTTGCTGGGTAAAAGACTGATTAATATCTGTTTTTAATGTGTTCAACGAGTTCAATAAAAAAAATATGAATTGCAGCCTAAATCAACTTCTCCAATGGCCTTTTAAAGAGGAAATTGTTGTAGCCATCTATGATTTTGCACCCAATGAGCTCAATCAACTACCAATGCGCCAGGGATGTCAGGTGATTGTAATTGGAAAAGAAGGAGACAGTAAAGGCTGGTGGCGTGGCAAAACATTAGAAAAGGTATAACAGAATGTATTTTTTTTTAAATTAATATATTAATACAAATCATGTGTCTGTTTAATCGCAAAATTATTCGCTTGATTGCATACTTTTATTTTGTCCATACTTTAGGTTGGATTTTTCCCCAAAGAGTATGTACGGCCAGCAGTAATCGGTGAAGTATAAATGATCAATTTAAAGTTCATAACATCCTGAACACAATCCACTCATATAAAGAATGAGATAATTGAGACGCTGTCATGTATTAAAGTTAGTGACTTCGTTAATCAAATACAGGACCTGTTCTTTTGTTTTTAATTACAAGGTTTGGCAGATGGATAAAGCAACATTCAATGCGACAACGAGTCTGATTCGAACTTATCTACAGCAGTCGAATTATAATGATGCCATTTAAAAAAAGGTTAACTAGGAAGTGATATTCCACGTATGGTTGTCAGTTTTTCAGGAAAGCTAAGTGAAAAACGATTTTACGTGTTTTCATCATAATAAAACAGAATAACATCGGGTAGATGATTTAAAATGTGTTTAAAAAGTTTAACAGATTTACAAAAAAAAAAGTTAAACATGGCATAAACTAGTATTACATATGTATGTGCTTTGAATGTTTGATGTGCAAGCAATGTTTTGTAAAAGCATGTTATGAATAAGCGCTAAGAAACGTAAATAATAAACAGAGCAACAACGATTAAAAGATATAACATATTAGGAGGCATACAATTGTGCTGATTGTTTTCTAAATAAATTGTGTCTATGTGGAACGTTTCACGTACCAAAACATTATCTGTTGGTATTGTGTTGCATTTTATGCCGGCCTAGGCTTTCGACTTTATCCCAATCCCAATCCCAATCCCAATCCCAATCCCAATCCCAATCCCAATCCCAATCCCAATCCCAATCCCAATCCCAATCCCAATCCCAATCCCAATCCCAATCCCAATCCCAATCCCAATCCCAATCCCAATCCCAATCCCAATCCCAATCCCAATCCCAATCCCAATCCCAATCCCAATCCCAATCCCAATCCCAATCCCAATCCCAATCCCAATCCCAATCCCAATCCCAATCCCAATCCCAATCCCAATCCCAATCCCAATCCCAATCCCAATCCCAATCCCAATCCCAATCCCAATCCCAATCCCAATCCCAATCCCAATCCCAATCCCAATCCCAATCCCAATCCCAATCCCAATCCCAATCCCAATCCCAATCCCAATCCCAATCCCAATCCCAATCCCAATCCCAATCCCAATCCCAATCCCAATCCCAATCCCAATCCCAATCCCAATCCCAATCCCAATCCCAATCCCAATCCCAATCCCAATCCCAATCCCAATCCCAATCCCAATCCCAATCCCAATCCCAATCCCAATCCCAATCCCAATCCCAATCCCAATCCCAATCCCAATCCCAATCCCAATCCCAATCCCAATCCCAATCCCAATCCCAATCCCAATCCCAATCCCAATCCCAATCCCAATCCCAATCCCAATCCCAATCCCAATCCCAATCCCAATCCCAATCCCAATCCCAATCCCAATCCCAATCCCAATCCCAATCCCAATCCCAATCCCAATCCCAATCCCAATCCCAATCCCAATCCCAATCCCAATCCCAATCCCAATCCCAATCCCAAACAAAAACCCAAACTTATCAGCATCAAGATCGTGATGACAACTGCAGTTACACATTTCATAGTGACATAGGACCTCTACACATATTTCTCGTTACACAGTTTGCTTAACATAGTGTTATGTTTGGTACTTTTGCATTTTATTGATTACACTGATAAACATTGTAGGCGTATGTGGATCATAAACGTCAACCTCATACATCAACTGTCAACCGAATAATGTCCAAATCTTGTACAATTGCAAGGACCGTAAAGATATCAGGCAAGGACCGTAAAGATATCAGGTCAAGTTATAAGCCCGTTTTGACAGCTAGGTGGAAGAAGAATTGACGAAGGAAACTGACAGTTAGTTTTCCGCGTTTGGCGAACGCTTCTAGTTCTCGAAGGAAAATTTCCATTTTAAATCACGGGCTGTGTTCTAATAAACTAAAATATTCACCCAAATTGATCTCCACCAAATATTGACCATGCAAAACGTAAACAATCCATCAATACATATGCAAGCGGAAAACCATCTGTCAAAATCGGAGCCCAGGGGGGGGATCGCCAAAAGCGCTATAACTTCACCTCATTATACATTCCACCTTGATATCAGGTCAAGTTATAAGCCCGTTTTGACAGCTAGGTGGAAGAAGAATTGACGAAGGAAACTGACAGTTAGTTTTCCGCGTTTGGCGAACGCTTCTAGTTCTCGAAGGAAAATTTCCATTTTAAATCACGGGCTGTGTTCTAATAAACTAAAATATTCACCCAAATTGATCTCCACCAAATATTGACCATGCAAAACGTAAACAATCCATCAATACATATGCAAGCGGAAAACCATCTGTCAAAATCGGAGCCCAGGGGGGGGATCGCCAAAAGCGCTATAACTTCACCTCATTATACATTCCACCTTGTACAATTGTAAAATCTTGGCAACCCGGCCGAGCTGTCAGAAAAAGATAATAAAAAAGGAAAATTCACGTTGTGTACGCAGTTGGAAAAGCACGTGTAATTCTGTGTCTTATGTCCTTCAGTTCTTAAGAGTATTTTATTTGACGTTGTTTACATCTCAGAAGTGGGATACGACAAATTATAGAGTGAAAATTAATAGCGTTGCAAAGTTTAGCGTGTCGGTCGGAATGTTGACAAAAGACCAAATGCTGTGCGCCCTGGAATGCGCTAATGTTCCTGTGTCGCCGAATGCCACCATTGCGCAAATATGTAAGATGTACGAAACTACCTACGAAAACGTACTAAATATGAACAACCCGCTGCGCAAATTCGAGCAGTTTCCTGCGCAGGAAACGTACCACAGCCTGCGCTGGCCAGTGCAGATTTTGACTGGTCTCCCGCGCGGGACTTCAGCGATTCCTGCGCAGGCCTGCGCAGGGTTAGCGTCATCTGTTGGCGAAATGGACGAACTATTTATGGCGGCGGAGCAGAAAAAAACGGTCAAAAAATTTAAAATTATTGGCGCCCATTTTCTCGTCTGCTTCTTCTCCCTCCCTAACCCTGCCTTGCCTTACTTGCGCTTCTGCCCGTGCCTTCCGCCGCCAGCTGATTGGCTGTTGCGGTGTATGCGTTGATACTCATATGTGCACATTGCGGTTGTGTATTGTTATTGGTGAGTGATAGCATTAATTTATTTCTGTGTGACCCTTGAGACGCTGTGGGAGAAGCTGGATTGGGATTCAAAGTGTTATCGGTGTATTGATGGTTTATTTTATTTCGCGCCGCTGCTGATGAGACCATTCGATGCCCCTGCCAGTTGAGGGTGAAGAACCCTATTTAAAACAAGCGGAGGAGAACGTCTAACACTAATCTATTTTTTTTTAATTTGAACATGTTTGATGCTTCAACGACCTTCTAAGCATCATGTAGCACAGTGTATAATGAAAAAAAAATAACTTTTGTTAAATGTGCAGAAATCTGTCTCGAGTTTTCGGGTCGCGACACACACACACACAGCGCGGGGAAAGTGACCGTTCACTCTATCATGTCGCGATCCCCCACCCCGCCCGGCGCTAGGGATGAGGATGCGATACAAGAAAGCTGAACCAGCCGTTCTACCGATACGGTAGCCGTAATCGATCATGCGGCAAGGGGAGGGGGGGGGTGGTCTGGTGGGGGGGGAGTGCGTGCTTGTGTTCGTGCTTTCGTGGGTGCGTGCTTGCGTTCGCGCTTTCGCGGGTGCGTGCCCGCGTGCACGCGTACGTGCATGTGTGCGTGTGTGCTCGCGTTCGTGTGTGTGTGTGTGTGTGTGTGTGTGTGTGTGTGTGTGTGTGTGTGTGTGTGTGTGTGTGTGTGTGTGTGTGTGTGTGTGTGTGTGTGTGTGTGTGTGTGTGTGTGTGTGTGTGTGTGTGTGTGTGTGTGTGTGCGTGTGGAAACCCCAAAACTATTTGACTCTGATGCGTACATTTTCATCCACTGCGGCTACAAAGTCCAGGCATTTTTGATTTCGCTACCTGAGAGACAACACAACTATCGGATTGGCACCACGATCTTTGCGATCGGCTCTGCTGTTGGGGGTGTTAAAAAGACACACGATCGAAGCAAACGTGCGTGTGATATGTAGCACATTTCTTTCCAATTCAGCTAGCGGACGCAAGTGGAATCAAAACTTGAATTGAACTCATACAAAAGAGGATTCTGGATTGGTTTAGTACGGTGCGCGTATGGTGCTGCACCTGTCCGTTCAGAATCTCGCGGCTTGTTGACTTAGAGTCGGTATCATGACGCCGTGCGACCGGCACTGCCTTGGAATGGGTAAGGCTCGGTAGGTTCATGTCCTTTGTTCAAGTGTATTCCGTGCATTTGTCGCGCCACGGCGGTAGACCCGGCAGCAACAAAGTCATAACAAACTCTTTCCCGGTACGGATGGCGCTTCAAAGTTCTTTTTCTTATTATTATTCTTGTCATTACGGCCTACGCGATCATGTTGGCCTTTTCAGGACTTGGCGTACACGTAGCCGGATAGTTAGTTCTTGCTACGGCGGACGGTTCATACGCGGTTAGAACCCAAGACGAGCATGCAGATGTGAGGAATGACGGCGGTGCTGCGGGACCGCTCATATCCAGCGTGCAACTTGCATACTGCCACACTGTTTCCTGTCCGGTGCATACGCAGCAGGCAGGAGGAAGGATGCACCTCCTCAACAAAAAAAACACCGTCATGAACCAGCGGCGGATCTAACGGTAGACGGACTAGGCGGTCGCCGAAGATCTCTAGTATGTAGTATGGCGTATGTTTACAAGTGGACAGAGTATTAGCGACAAGGGCCCGCGGAAAGATGGTTGTTGGGGCCCTGTGGCGGGAGAACCATTTGCCCTCCCCCTCCCCCCTCATGCCGGCAATAATTGTAGGGCCTGTGACCGATGATCGTAAAGGTCTCAAGGCCTAAGCCCCCTCTCCCCTTCCTCCCTCCGCTGGCAATTTAGATATGCTGTTAAATCTCCCAACAGCTGTGTGTCAGTATCCCCCCCTCCCCCGGTCATCAGTTACCATTTACAGGGGCTTCAACTCGTCTTTCAGCCTTTCATGAACACCTTCCTTTCCGATGGATCATAACATTCCGGAAGAGCATACATTCGGCGACAGTTTTGCACACACACTCACACCCTTGCGCAGACGGCTCAGCATATCTGTGTAATCTACACCATACGAAAGCAAAAGCTTATGGTAACAAAGTTATGCTTAATGCTTAACACGTTCAGTTCGATGGCAGGCCCCAGGGCGGTGCCAGTGAACTTTCCAGTATACTGGTTTCACAATCAGCTTGCGTTCTTGAAGCCGCTGGAACAGAATGTGGATGAAAATCAGCGCCGGGTTGAATGTGT
Source organism: Anopheles merus (assembly GCF_017562075.2). Lineage (NCBI taxonomy): Eukaryota > Metazoa > Arthropoda > Insecta > Diptera > Culicidae > Anopheles > Anopheles merus. The sequence goes on along the minus strand of NW_024427596.1, from coordinate 296,971 downwards.
TAATGCGGATTAGGGTTCTGCGCATTGCACAGCAAACCCTCCAGCGTGAGCTAGCGATTCCTTAGTCATTTTTACTTGACAGCGTTTGAACTCATTGCGCTTTTTTGGTTTGATTTGTGAAAATTAAACTTCATCGTCGCAATGTTTGTTAACGGCATTTTTAAGCGCCACAGCAACTCATGACCATTAACCATACGGGAGAAAGAGATAGCGCTATGGAGGGGAAAAGCACGGACGACGGCTGACAGCAATTGGCCGTCTGACGCACCAACACAACCAAACCTTCGACAGCGCGTTCAGGCGAGGGGTATGAGGCGGAGCCAGGGACGGGCAGCTCGACGAGCTGCTTGACAAATTTCCCGTTGGAGGGAAAAAGATGGCATGATAAAATTCTCCGAACGGCATGATTTCTTCCGTCGCTTTGCGCAGCGGGAATCCATATGATGTTTCATCGGTTAGTGGAAACCCATATAACAATTTTCACCACAAATTCACCTCAAAACCTCTTGATTTCAGCAAAACAAGAGGTTTGGTGAATATGACGTCATATGCAAACAACGGTTTACAAAAAAAGGGGGTGGGGCCACGGCCGTGGGTGGCTTGTACCTGCATCCGCTCTGTTCGCTCTGTATTTGTATTTATGTGTGTATTTCAACGCTCAGCTGTTCTTGGTGCGTTGTGGCTTTTAATCTGAGGGCGGATCTTCGTTTCTCTCGCACGTTTTTTTGTCGCTGCGTTTCTTTGCTGTGATAGAAGAGAATATTGGAAGAAGAGCGTACCCAAGTGACATTTGCTCGAAATTGTTTTCCCATATCTGCTCGATTAGTACTCGATACGCCTGAAATTGTGGATTTGTGTGTGATCAAGTGTGTTGAAAGTGCTAAGATTTGGTGAATTCGTAAATTAGACTTTCTTCTATCGATGGACGATGCCGTCGAGCTCATTTTACATTTGTAGCTATGATTTTTATAGGAAAAACAAAAGCTAATTTTGTGTGGCGTTATTTTATAAAAAATGAGTATTATTTAAGTATAAAATGGGTACATGATCAACTATAACAATAGGAAACATTATTTCCGTTCGAATCTAGAAGAAATCAACGAAAAAGCCGCATTACAGTTGATTTTAAAGGCCTTTTTCTAAATTCCCTTAAACTGGTGCAGTTTAAGGGAAGTTTAAGGCTCCAGTTTAAGGGAATTTGCTCGAATTCCCGATAATTCGTGCTCGAAAATGTCACTTGGGTAATCATTTAGGTTTTCATACTTTACCGGCGTTGTGTTGGATCCATCGTCAATTTTTTCGGCTATCTTGGTTGCACGTACCTGCCTACGCTATGAGTGAACAAAATACTATTCACTGCGTTCTTGTTTGTTGCCATCAAGCTCTACGCAAAATAAGTGGCCGAGCGAGTCTTGGAGATCGAAAGGATTCTTTGAGTTCGCTAGAAGGTCTCGAGAAGAAAAACCCTAGCGCGCTCGCATGTCAATTTGTCTTTGTTTTCTTCTCCATCTGAGAATCATAAGTGTGGCCGTTTAGGGCCAAGCTACTAGCGATGGATAAATTTGAAAAACACCGGAATCGCTGCCGAATTACTCCACAATAATCGCAAGTTGTGAAAGGTAGATGCAATCTCGGTAATGTTTGGTGTCATCTGTTGTAGCCGACCAGGACTGTCCGGTTGCGTTAGTCGGTAACTTGAGCCGTCGTATTCGTCGGATCTATCCAAAGCCGATTCTAAACAGCTCGTGACGGCTGCGGATGGCTTCGGACGGTTCCAGGCGAATGCGTCGATGGGCTAAGGTAGTCATTCAAACTTTCCGATTTTACGTACAAACGGCCGTAAATACAAACGGTACCGTTGCGCAAAAAGTTTTTTGATTTTGATTCAAATGATCATCAGCGAAGACCTACCGGCTTTTTAATAAGAGCGGCATGTATGAAAATTGAGCAAGCTATAGCAAGCGCAAATATTCTTGCTATTCGTATGTGTGGCTCTTCTCTTATCCCCTTAGCTACACTCTCTCCATGTGTTGTCACGCTCCTTGTTTCATATCACTCTTTCTCTTTCTTTGTCACCGCTCATTATAGCATCCTCACTCTCCGTATGTGTTGCTGTGTGCTTCCTCCATAGCTTCTCACTCGCGTTTTGACAACACCTCTTACTTTCTTCTATTTCTTCCTAATCCTTTGTTACTCCTCGCCATGGCATTCTCCCTCTCATTATGTGTTGTTCTTCGCTTCCCCCTTTATTTCATTCCCCTCTCTCTGAATTAATAGAGGTTCTCACTCGCCGCAACATGTTTCTCGCTACCTCACAAAAGCTCACGAGCTCAAACAACGAATTACAGCCCTAGAAGCTCCAACCGTTCCTTTCCCGGGGCCACAACCACCGATATTCAATTTTGAAGAAATTTTTGATAAATTTAGCGGTGACAATAATGATCACATCGAGCGTTGCTTCAAGGAACTGGAGTGTGCGTTTCTCCCATACAATATGGATAATACAATGAAGCTCCACTATACTCGTCGATTGCTTACCCCGACAGACAAAGAGAACGAAATTTTCAGGCGAGGGGTAGGTAGAAACACGCGGTGGGGGCCCGGCCCAAGATCGGATCCGAAGTCCGTTGTTTTGGGCTCGAAATTAAAAATGGCGGATGGAGCGCTACCACGGAGAGAATGCGCTCTCTTGCTTGCCTTTAAAATACACGAGGCGCTCTCGCTGTAAAGAACGCTCGCTCGCGCTGTTGCATCATACCCCTTCCTTCCCGTTTCTTTCGGCTTGCGCAGAGCTGAACTGGTACCCCCTCCTACTTGATTCCGTCGAATTGCGCTGCGTTGGACTGACACCCCCTCCCGCTCGTTGCTTTCGTAGCGCGCTGTGTGCTTTCCTTCACACGGACTTGGTGCACCCGAATCAAAACAAAAACTTGAACACATCAAACTCGGTTTAAATTTTATCACTTTTATTGCGAATAAAAGAACATTTAAATACAAAGCTCCACACAATCTTGCTTCAAACCACACACATTCATTATATAAAAAATCGTCGTATTTCAAATAGTCACCTAACTGCATGAATACCGTTGTTGCTGTTCAATGCAGTAAACAAATATTGAAATAAAGCAGCGCAAATCACACATTTAAGATAAATGGTGAAAAATAAGCGCAGCTTCATTTCAATGTGCACAACACTTCAACACTTAGCGAAACTTCGATCGCCCGGGGCTTAGGCTAACACGCGCGCGGCCTTTCACGGCGAACGCTTGAGCTGAACTGACGATTTCGTGTGGTGGCAAGAAAGGGAGCGCACAGAGAAACACTCGCTGCACTAGTGCGAGCGAGACACCGATAGCCGCATGCCGCTGCGAGAAAACCAAACTGAGCGCGCAGGCTGAAAGCGAACGCACACATTCACACATGTGTACAGTCTTTCCCCGAGTTACGCGAATAATGCGTTCCGGAGACATTCGCGTAACTCGGATTTTCGCGTAAGGCTGCGCTCTGGCACCAATCGAACACGACATCCGACTCGAACAAACCCATATAATCATATAAGCGAAAGGCCACGGGAGTGACAAAATGCTGACAAATTTTTCAAAATGTGAGCTTTTGTCAAAATTTTGTAACCTGGAGCAGCCAGGAAAAAAAGTTGACAAAAGTTGACAAAAAGCGACAAAATTTGACGTTTGCTCAAAAATGTAAACAATTTCATATTCAGGGCGGTTATGGTTTGTTACTTGGAAATTAAAACTCATGTTTGTGGTTATTGTATGTTTGCGGTTGTTGCTTTATCTTGATTATTATATATTTTCTCTAGTCTTATATTATATTTTAATAGATAAATTATGCTTTTTCATGAATTTCCAAAAATATAATCATATATGAATTTGAGAAAATAAAAACTTCAAATTATATTTTCAAGAAAAATAATTGCATCAAGAAAATAATTGATATAAAGAAAACATCCAAGAAAGAAAACATTCCATCATCAGTTTAACAGCACCATCTACGCAATAGCAAATACAAAAGCAAGCGGGAACAAACGTTTATTTAAAAATAGTGATCCCGTGCATCGAATGTTAGAATAAATGAAACCATTAGCTACACAGCAAAAAATAGAAGCGGTGGTAAGTATTTTGTTTATCTTTTCCGTGTTTAATTTTTCCACAATACCCATGAATGTTGTTTATGTTTTAGAATGTGGATATGGATCAAGATACCATTCTTTTCATGATAAGTTTGATCGAAGAAAGAAGCTGCATATGGAACCGAAAAAATTCAGGCTTTCAAAATAAAACCAAACAGCATGACGCATGGCGTGAAATTAGTGTAATTTTAGACACACCTGTCGACTGTTTGGTGAGGAAATGGAAGTCACTTTGTGGCTCTTTCCGTTTCTACCATGCAAAGGAACAAAAAAGTAAAGTGACTGGTTCATGTATGTAACTGTTCATTTATCATCGACATTCCATAATATTTGATGTTTGATTTGAATTTCAGCTTCATCGAGCATATATAAACCAAAATGGTTTGCATACAGAGCAATGCATTTTATGCATCATGTTAAGGAAACTGCATCAACAATGGACACCGTAAGTTAAAGTTACAACCGCATAACGAATAATCAAAATATTTCAAAATATTACATTCAAATGATTCTTTAATCGTATATCTACATCAGCTCTTTCGGACTATTCAAACCGCATAACTGTAAGTAATGGAAAACTAAGGTAACGGTCAGAGACTCGCCATATGCTTTTGTATGGGTATTGAAGTTTATAATGCCGCAAATACATGACGCGCGTTTCCCTGGGCACGTCCAAACGCGTATAACTGTTCCGTAGAGGTATCTCTGCGTTTCCGAGTTTTCACGATCGAATGACATTTCATTTCTATGGATGGATCGTTATATGCGGGCGCGGAAACGCGCGTAATATATTTACGGCCTAACAGCATTTGCTAATTTGCCGCATCGCCGCTTGCAATTTTATTTCAAATGTTTCAAATAATATTAAATAATGATTATCCTTGTCAACAAACAACAATATCTCATATAAATATCCCAAACAAGTAGAAAATTGAGAAAACTAATTTCTTGCTACTTGCGGCGATTCTCTGACCATTACCTATCCACAAACCCATCGAATCGTCAATTCCGTATATGTTTGACAGGAGTTCGACAGATATCCTTCTGAAGATTGGCTAAAGCAGAGAAACGGTAATTTTCTCAATTTCTTGTTTATAGAATCAACATAAATATAGTGGAGCATCGTTTATCCAGGTACCTTTCATACGGTTGTCCGTGTATTTGTGCTATTTAGAAATGACAGCTCAATACAAATTGGCATCCTTTGCAAGGTATATGTTTTGAAAAAATTAAAAAAAAACATACTCTTATAATCCGAACCCGGATAAATTGCGTTGCACTGTATTTAGTTGTAGTAGATAGTGTAGAAAATGTGAATGATTAACTTTTGTTTTCGTATTTTTTATTAGTAATCTAGATAAATCCATCTTCAAAATATTGTACTCCTCTTATGTAGTAGTTCATTTTTTATTCCGTTTACATTCAAGTGTCAATATGTACATGCATTACTCTAATTCAAACATTTATACATAATCATCTAAACTAACAAAATGAAAACATAGTTCTTTAATGATTAAACAGATAGTTTGCAAATTGCATCCTCATATCATTGAGTTCGTTTGAAGGTCTTATTCTAATACCTGCTAATCTAGTTATGGGTGGTGCTGAATTTGATTCGGAGCGCAAAGATCCGTTAATTGTCCCGCCATTATTTTGTGCATCTGTTCCTTGTGCGAGGTATAAGTCTCCCGAATGACTAGCTCGAATAAAATTGTGCAAATATACAGTAGCGAGAACTATTTCCTTTACATGGGTTGGTTCCAAAGGTATACATTTATCTAGAACTCGAAATCGACTGTTGTGAATGCCAAAAGTGTTTTCCACGATTGCCCTAGATCTTGAGTGGCACACATTAAAATTTCGTTGGATTGGACAGCTGGGAGGAGTGCCACTGAAGGGTCGTAAACAATATTTGCTTAAAGCAAATGCTTTGTCTCCAAGTAGAACATAAGGCATTTTTTTCGCATAAGGCGTACTTAAAATTTGAGGCTCGGGGAGATTCAAAATATTATTTTCGAATTGGGGATATATAGCACAATTTTTAAAAACACCACCGTCAGATATACGACCTTGACATCCTACATCTGCATATAAAAAATTGTAATTAGCATCTACAATTGCTAATAGCACAATACTGTGGAAACCCTTGTAGTTATAGTATTCACTTCCACTGTTACGTGGCTTTCTAATTTCTATGTGTCGTCCATCCATCGCCCCAATAACATGTGGAAACCCCCATTTTTCTTCAAATTCATCAGAAATTTGCATCCATTCTTCCGGTGTAGATGGAATCTAAAAATAAAATTTCATCATTATTAGTTAAATTGTGATAGAAACCATAACTATACCTATGTTTTCATTAAATATAACTATATTTGAAACAATTAAAACTATCATCGCTTTTCTTTTGATTATATTTCAGATGGGAAGGAACTGGCCATCATCATCATCATCAAACCCTTTTACATCACACCAAGAGACTTCAGACATAGAAATACCTATATTTCTGGATCCAAATTCTCCAATAGACGTCAGGGCTACTATTACGCCAGATAATTTAGAACAAACTGCTGAATTGGGGGTTTTACCAAATACTCCAATACAAAACATACAACACCCAGTTATGTCGGAGTCGTCAACAAGAATATCAATCAGTAATATACTAAACAACCAACCATCCATACAACAGTTAACGCAGGAAGCTCGGACACAATCATCTACTCCACCATCTTCGGTTTCACAAACATCCCGATTGCAGCCTTCCGAACCATCAAACCGTCGAAATCGACGACCTGCGCAAGTAAGAAACGGTAGAACAAGACAAATGGCTGAATTCCTTGAAAATGATGCAGAATTGGTACAATTGCTAAGGAATCTGACCAATCAAACATCGCAGATAACAGATCCAGAAGCGGTTGAAATGTCTACTGCATTTTTACAAATGATGAAGAGAGTTCCAGCCGAAAGAAGACAAAATACTTTTGGGAAGGTCCAGGAAGTATTTGCAAATACATACAACCATGACGAAGACGTATTGAAGTATGGAAGGGCGCTGTGCAACTTGCTACAGTTGATGGACTCTTCAAACAGAAAAGAAACTTTCAACCAACTTCTAAGAATTATAAATGATCGTTTAGGTGAATATTAAGTTTGATGAATTAAACTTAGAATTAATTCATAATTTAGAATTAAAAATGAAATATAAATAAAATTGAACTTTGCAGTAACACTATGTTGCTTAACACATGCTTACCTGAACAAATTCGCTAAGTGCAGTTATAATGGCCTTACATACTTGATGAATAATACGACTAATTGATCTAACAGACACCTGAAATAAAATTATGAACTTGCTACTTGCTATGAACTGTGCTGATTGTTCTTTTATTTCTTACCTGGAACAAATAATGAAGACTTGCAAAGCTATCACCTGTCGCAAGGTATCTTAAAGTTATTAAGAGCCTTTCTTTAGGAGTAATAGCCAATCTCATATTTGTATCCTGCATACGAATTATGGGTTCGGTCCATGAAAGCAGAAGGTCGAAGTCTTGCTTCGTCATTCTTAGCAAGTTTAGTGTTGCAAAATTGGATTCCTCCTCCATTAAAGTGTTCAATAATCTGACTCTTGCTTCATTTCTTTGAACCATTATAGGCCTCATCCACCAGCGCCTAATGGATCGAAGTATACGTCGGCGACGCATTATGGTCATAGTCAACAATCTTGCCAAAATTCCAGACCATTGCGGTGTATGCATTATTGCTATGATCTGCGTTTCATCCCTATAAAGATATATTCGTTAAATTATACTCGCCATAACGTTGTATTTATATTAGACTTACATTTTTACCGTTTACTTATTGCGCTGTTGTATTGAAAATGTCTTCAAAGATCCTTGGTTAATGTCATTTGACAACGACAGTGTGTTGCAAAATAAAACACGTTAGAGGTGCTTTGCTGTTTATGTAACTGTATCGAAATATATTTTCTATTTTCTTTCACACAAAGCTATTAAAATGTTTTATATTGCAAAACTCAATAATGCTTGAGATAGACATTAAATTTAATTTACCGTAAGTTCCATGTTTAACATGAAAATTAAAACGTAAATATATATTTGGTTCGTCACTGTATGCGAAATGACACGGCTTCTGTCAATAGGCAAAGCTTTTTGTCATTCGCATATTTTCAATGTGTTTATTTTTGGTGCGGCCACGAGAAAAGCTCTTTTTTGCAGTTGACAAGCAATTTTGACAAAGTTGAAAAATTTTTCAACATTTTTTCAGCTCCGTGGCCACGCGCTATATGGAGGTGCACTGTCAGACACAAACAAGCAAACAAGACAAACATGTGAAATCCCATACATTTTTCATGTTCGATGTCGTGTTCGATTGGTGCTAGAGCGCAGGGTAAGTCGAGTTCTGCTTGACACATGGTTTATACCTAGTATTAAGAGATCGAATATTTAATATCACCGTTAAAAAAACATGAAAAATGACACACAAATTTAAGTCCTCCAATTTATCTAGTCCATTTTATTCGATCACATTCGAATTTAATTCGATCACAAATTCATTATTTATTTTTATATTATTATATTTTTTTATTTACAAAGTAATAAGAAAGTTGTCCATCGTTAATTGTTATGTAGATTTTTTTTGTCTTCCCAAATTTGTAGATAAATTTTCATATTTTCGCGTACACTGTTGCTCACTCTTGCAAATCTTTCCTCATCACTGTCCATCGCTTCGATGTTTGATAATGCAAATTCCAAATTGCTGAATGCTTCATCTAAACCTTTTGTTGAGAAACATTTGTTTTCCTCTTCCATGCCCTCACTATCGTCCTCTAAGTACTCTTCGAGTATTTCTAGGGATTGCATTTTAATAAGCTCTTCATTAGATAAAGGCTCTCCCGCACAATTAACGAGCTCCTCAATTTCCTCATAGTTAACTTCTATTTCAAGAAAGTGTGCCAAGTAAACACATTCACTTAACACAGTTGATATAGGTTCCTGACTACTGTCTGGTGGTTCATTGCTAGCAAAAAAATGAGGGTAAATCTTTTTCCATGCCGCTTGCATTGTCGCTTGTTTCACTTCTTTCCAAGATGCTGCAACATTATTTATCGCATTCAAAATGTTAAAAGCTTTCCAAAACTGACTAAGCGTCTTAGACCCAGTTTCTACGGTTTTTAATGCTTGTTCGAACGTATGTCGAAGGTAATGGGATTTTAAAGCAGCTACAACACCTTGATCCATTGGCTGCAACAATGACGTTGTTCTCGGAGGCAAAAATAAAATTTTTACATTTGGATGCATGTTGTTTAGTTCAATCGGATGGCCAGGAGCATTGTCAAGCAACAATAGCACTTCAAATGATATTTCCTTTTTTTCGCAGTACTGTTTCACTTCTGGCACAAAACAATCATTGAACCATTCAACGAAAATACAGCGAGTAACCCATCCTTTTGTATTAGATTTCCAATAGACCGGCAGATTGTTAATATTTATGCTTTTAAAAGCTCTTGGCATTGCGACCGATAAACGGCTAGTGGCTTTAACTTTGAATCACCTGCTAAATTACCACCAATCATTATAGTTATTCTATCTTTAGCTACCTTATAACCTGGCATTGTATCCATTTCTTTAGAAATATAGCTTCGGGTGGGCATTTTTTTCCAGAAAAGCGCTGTCTCGTCCACGTTAAAAATTTGTTCTGGAATATAAGAATTTTCTTCAACAATTTTGGCAAAAACATCAGGAAAATAGCTAGCGGCGTCATCATCAGCACTAGACGCTTCTCCATGAATTTTTACGTTTCGTAAATTGGTTCGTTTTTTAAAGCGTGAAAACCACCCATTGCTTGCTTTGAATGATTGTTCTTCAATATTCTCCTTATTGGATTTACGTTTAATATCGTGATATAACGATACAGCCTTCTCTTATACTTTTTAAACATAAGGGAATTTTTTTAGCTGTTAGATCCTCTATCCAAATTAACAATAAACTCTCCATTTTCAATATCGTTTCATCACGATACGGCGTTACGATTGTACCCTGCATCAGCGCATTGCTTTTCACGGATTCCAGGAAACGCTCCTTTGTTTTCACAATGGTCCTTATTGTCGACTCGGGACGATTTGTAGCACGGGCGATGGCAGTGAAACCTTTCCCACTCTCGAATAACTTCACTATCTCGAGCTTCTCAGCAAAAGTTATCACATTTTTCTTTCTTTTTACGGTATTTTTTCGAATAGACGACATCTTTACTCGCTGAAAATGATTCTGATTTGTTTTGAATGGAGTGAAATGACGATATGAAATTATGCAAATGACAAGTGAAGTTTGATTTGACAATTAAAGTGTGCATCATAAACTCAGCGAACTGTCAAATTTTCAAAACTCGTGTAACTCGAATTCGCGTAACTCGAGTGACGCGTAACTCGGGGAAAGACTGTAATTGTGTGAGTGCAAAAACTGTGTAGAAACCAAAACACGCTCGCGCCTCCGCGTAATTCCGCGTATTTCCAACCGTCTCCCCATGCTTCTACATGCCCCTCGCCTGAAATTCGCACACTTTTTCATTCTAATTGCTAGTAGGGACTGATACGGCTGCAAAATTTGCAAAATCACTAGATTTTATAGCGTATCATGAATTGAAAGATAGTTTGATAGAAACTTTCAGCGAAACCAAATCGCTTGAAAATGTATACAAGCAGCTCAGATCACGACAACTTGGAAGAAACGAGTCCATCATACGGTACGTTCTAGATATGCAAGCCTTAGCATGGGGAACTCCAGTACCAGAAGAAAATATGGTAAATATCATCATCGATGGAATCAATGATCCTATCAACACAGCATCTATTCGATTCGCTGCTCGTTCTTTAACTGATTTGAAGCGACTATTGAAACGGTACGAGCAAATCCGCCCTCAACACATTGCAACACCATCATCATCAGGGACCATCCGCCAACCAAGTAATGTGTCAAGAACATCGGATAACCAGCAGGCACCCGCTGTAGTGAGATGCTACAACTGCTCTAAATTTGGACACTATCAGAATTCCTGCCCTATGCCACGTCGACCACCAGGATCGTGCTTTAAGTGTCGTCAGGTTGGGCATGCTGCTCGAAACTGCCCAATTAAAATAATCATCCCATCGGCTGCCGCGCATTATAAAGATCAGGGTAATGAAGATCAGGGTACAACTTTAGACGAATTTGAACAGGTGAGTGTTGCCTTCCAAAATCAAAATGACCCGAGCAAAGTGTTGACATGCGTGCGTTCTCTCCTTGATACAAGAAGCCCAGTGAGCTTTATCGACTCTTCTATAGTTCCAAAAACTTTGGTTAAACCACCTCTGACATCAAGATATCAGGGTCTCGGAAACCAGATGCTTGTTGTCTGTGGAGAGGTGTCTTGCAAAATAAATCTGCGAAAGGATGAGGCAGTACATACATTTATCATCCTCCCTAGCGATAGTATTGCCTGGCCTATGATTATTGGTCGTGACCTATTAAAAAAATTCAATATCTTTTTGTATAAAAACAAATCAAAAATTGAACTTAAAAAAGAACCTACCAATCTTAGCAGAGAAACATGCATGTCATCATTGGCTCAGAGTATTCCATTGCCTCAAGACACATTAGATTTAGTACCATTCAAGTTAGAAAGACTATGCCCTGCAGAATATCACGACACCCAAAATGAGGCATTTGAGGAAATATGTGCGATTGATTTATCTGAAGATGTTTCAGAACTCCATATAGGTAAACATTTAACTGGCCATGAAAATTCAGCTCTTTTATGTTCTATAAATCAAAATTATATAAATTATCCATCTGAAAAAAAAATATTCCACCCGATCACAGCATGAAAATAAGTCTTACTCATGACACACCTTTGTTCACAAAACCCCGTCGACTATCATATGGAGAGCGAAATCAAGTGCGTGAAATAGTTAATGACTTATTAGAAAAACAGATAATTCGTCCAAGTGATTCGCCGTATGCTTCGCCTCTAGTTTTGGTCAGAAAGAAGAGTGGGGAAATTCGCATGTGTATTGACTATAGGCCTCTCAATAAAATCACTGTTCGAGATAATTTTCCGCTGCCGTTAGTAGAAACATGTTTGGAACATTTAAGTAATAAGCGAATTTTTACATTACTAGACTTAAAAAGTGGCGTTCATCAAGTCAAAATGCACGATGATTCGATTAAATATACCTCGTTTGTTACCCCTGATGGTCAATACGACTATGTCAAAATGCCATTCGGATTAAAAAACGCTCCTTCTGAATTCCAACGATTTATCAATAACATTACGGTGCTGCTCCTGTTCACTCATCAGTTTGTGCTGAGTCATCGTTATGCAGTGCTCAACCTGCAATGCACCCACCGATAGTGCTAATTCGGTGTCCTGTGCCGGTGTTTGTGGTTCCAAGCATCACACCCATTGCACGGGGTTGTCTCGTGATTCTACTCGTGAGCTTGGGCGTAATAATCAGTTATTGTGGTTGTGCAAAACATGTCACGAGTTTCGCAATGGCATAAATTCACTTCTCACAAGTGAGATAGCAGCCCTACTCGAATTGGTGAAAGCAGATATTCTCACCACAATTGACTCATCTCTCTCTTCTCTTAGATCGGCTATCAAGAGCGATTTGCTTCCTGAGATCCTCGCTCTCGTTGATAAGCGAGCGCTAGCACCCATATTAGCTAAGCCGTCTGTTAGCAACGCATCGCTTACGCACACATCCACTAATGTATCGTCGCTCAATGCCACAAATACATCCAGAACGACTAAAACAGCTTCCGCTCGCCGTACATTTACTAACTCAACGGAGCTCACTGCTGATATCCAAGCTGCGAACGATACCAACACTGTAGAAGATTCTGACAACTGTAACCACTACAATCATCGTACTAAGCCGACTAGTGATGTTAGTGCTGGAAACTACCGAACAAATACACAAGCATCTTCTGATCCTGTTTTGAACCAAAACACCACCAACACGGGCATAGCCGAGAAAGTATGGTTATACTTCACGAACATCAAATCGCATGTCTCCGCTGATGATATGCGTGTGTGGCTTAAAGCTGTGCTACCAACGGACGATATTAATGTTTACCGTCTCACGAAAAAGGGTGTGAACCTGGACTCGATGTCCTTCATATCGTTCAAAGTGAGTGTTCCTAAATCTCTTAAGGAGCTTGCGCTGCAGTCTACTATTTGGCCAGTTTCACTTACTGTTCGGGAGTTTGTTGCTCGTGCCCTACCAAAGCAACGTGTACATGAAAGGGCTCGATTTGACCCTTCTGAGCTTATTTCGCATCGTACAAATAGTGAAAATTGCTCTTCAGCTGTGCCAAAAACTACCGCTCATCCGGATCATTTTTTGGAACATCGATCGCCACCCCCACAGCGCGGGATTCTATCACCATCCCAGTTGACCGAGATCCTAGAGGCTATTCAACTGGAGTTTCCTCCCACACCGCCTCAGTTATCACCGGGGGTGGGGCTTCAATCACAATTCAATCTCAGCAACAGAACAGCTCACAATTAATAGACCCATTCGTGATATATTACCAAAATGTTCGAGGCCTTCGCACCAAATACAATGAATTGCGCCTTTCTGCGAATGAATCAGGGTTTGAAATGCTTGCCCTTACTGAAACCTGGTTAAATGAATCGATTCCATCCAACATGGTCCTTGATAGTGATGCCTACAACATATACCGCTGCGATCGAAGCAGGTTAAACAATGAACGTTCGCGTGGGGGTGGTGTGCTACTTGCATGTTCCGTTCGATATCCTTCTGTGGCACTTAACATTAATCAACCCACGCTTGAAGCTTTATGTATACGTGTTTCTTTTTCTAAGTTTCGTCTTTATGTGGGGATTGTTTATGTGCCACCGTATTTGAGCAGCGACCGCAACTATTTGGAATTCCTTTCTGCTTTCATCAGTGATGCATACATGCAAATGAAACCGAATGATCATCTTATCCTTCTGGGCGACTTTAACCAACCTGCGTTAGAGTGGTCGCTTTCTACCGTAGTAAGGCCAGATTCATCTTCAGCTATTAGACATTATGTGCCACATATTTCTTCGAATACATCCAGTTCCTGCTTTTTGGATATGTTAAACTTGCATGAACTCTATCAGCTGAACGGGGTGCTTAACCATTTAAATCATTATTTGGACCTGGTGCTCTCCAACTCTGCTGCAGCAGCTTGTTGTTCTGTGTATCCTGCTTCGTCACTGCTCCTGCCCCAGGATGCCCATCATCCTGCCCTAGAAATTGCGTTACCGTCTTCTTTATTTAGGGCTAGTAGGGTTAGGAATGTTTTACCTTCTGCTCCTAATTCATTGAGTGTTCGTTATAATTTTCGGCTCACAGACTATCGTAAACTTAATTCAATTCTATCTCGTTCCGACTGGTCTTTTTTTTTTTTTATCAATGTACATCGGTCGACGAGGCTGTCCAATCGTTTAATGCTTTGTTAACCTCTGCACTCCTTTCATGTACACCTATTTTTCGTTCCCCTCCTAATCCTCCCTGGTCCAATCGTACTCTTTGCAACCTGAAAAAGGATAGAATGAAATATCTTAGCAGGTATCGTCTGAACCGATCTGCATTCAACTTTCGTTTATTTAAGTACGCTGCCTCTGCGCATCGACTATACAACAGGGCTCGTTTTGAGGCCTATTCGAGTAGACTGCAATCGCGTTTCCGTTCTGATCCAGCATCCTTCTGGCAATTTGTTAGAATACGAAGAGGGTGCAATACGTTACCTAATGAAATGGTACTTGATTCTCGAACTGCCTCTACGCCTGTTGAGATCTGTGAGCTATTCTCTGCACATTTTTCCCAAATGTTTGAGCCACCGGTTAGTGACCCTAACCTTATTGAGGGTGGGCTTCTCTACACGCCAGAGAACTTAATTAATCTCTCCGATATTTCGGTTAGTTCTGAAACAGTTGTACAGGTGTTATTTGGGTTGAAACGTTCTTTTACTCCTGGTCCAGATGGCATTCCTGCCTCTGTTTTAATAAACTGTAAGGACGTGCTTGCTCCACACCTTGCTAAAATTTTCAACCTTTCACTTTCTCTTGGGGTTTTTCCTGCTCTTTGGAAATCCTGTTGGCTTTTTCCGGTACACAAAAAGGGCTGCCGTAGCATTGTTTCTAATTATCGTGGGATAACCCAAACATGCGCCACAGCCAAAACTTTTGAGCTATGTATCCTTCCAACCATACTTCATAGTTGTAGTTCTGCTATTAGCCCTAAACAGCATGGGTTTATGCCTGGTAGGTCTACTTCAACTAATCTCATGTCTTTTGTTTCCAATATTTTTAGATCTTTTGAGGCCGGTACCCAACTTGATGCAATATACACCGACTTTCATGCTGCTTTTGATAGTTTACCTCACTCTTTATTATTAGCTAAATTGTCTAAACTTGGTTTTGGTGATGGCATTATTAGCTGGCTGTCCTCATATTTAAGTAATCGATCATGCAGGGTTAAAACCGGGTCGTACTTATCTGAGGAGTTTTTTTGTACGTCAGGTGTCCCTCAGGGTTGTGTGCTTAGTCCACTTCTGTTTTCTTTGTTCATCAATGATGTTTGTAATGTTTTACCTCCTGATGGTCATCTTCTTTATGCGGATGATATCAAAATCTTTTTACCTGTGTCTTCTTCTTCTGATTGTCTGAGACTTCAGCATTACCTCAATGCATTTGTTCATTGGTGTTCATCCAATTTACTTCGCCTGTGTCCCGAAAAATGTTCTGTTATTTCTTTCTCTCACTCTCTTTCTCCTGTTTTATTTAACTATACTCTCTCTAGCGCTTCCCTCTCTCGTGTTATGTCCATCCGTGACCTTGGTATTATACTTGACTGTCGTCTTAACTTTAAACTGCAGCTTGATGAGGTGCTACTAAAAGCAAACCGAACCCTTGGGTTTATCTTACGTTTTACCTCTATTTTTAGAGATCAAAGCATCCTAAGAATCCTTTATTGTGCTTTGGTAAGGCCTATTCTTGAATATGCTAGTATCATCTGGAATCCTCCCACTATTGATGGCTGTTCGAGAATTGAAAGCATTCAGCGCCTCTTTACCAGGATTGCTTTTCGTCGTTTGTTCGGTGCTGCCTCACTACCTCCCTATGAAACGCGATTGCAGTTATTCAATCTTCACTCTTTAAGCTTCCGCCGCCAAGTGTTTCAGGCTTGTTTTATTGGTGGCTTATTACTTTCTGCTACTGATGCTCCTGATTTACTCTCGTCCATCTCGCTGTATGTTCCCTCTCGTTCTCTTCGTCCACGTGATCCTCTGTCAATTGAAACACGTCATACTCTTTATACTTTCAATGACCCTCTTCATTCCTGTTTCAGATTGTTTAACCACTTTTACTATCTCTTTGATTTCGACTCCTCTCTTAACTCTTTCCGTAACCGTATTTTTTCTTCTAATTCCCTTTAATTATTCTCCTTAGTTTTCTATTACTCTCTTTTTTTTTGTTAAGTTTATGATAGTCTCTACGCTCTACCTTTGTTTTTTTTTTCTTTTCTTTTTTGCTAGGTCAAGACTAGGTTAGTTAGGCTTAGTTTTTCATGAATCATTTTGTTTTTTTGTTAGTATTTAATTAGTTTTAAGTCCATTATATTTAGCCTTGATGGCAGATATTGTATTAAATAAATGAAATGAAATGAAATGAAATATTACGTGAATTTATTGAGGCAGACAAATTAGTAGTTTATTTAGACGATATCATTCATATCATATCATATCATATCATATCATATCATATCATATCATATCATATCATATCATATCATATCATATCATATCATATCATATATCATATCATATCATATCATATCATATCATATCATATCATATCATATCATATCATATCATATCATATCATATCATATCATATCATATCATATCATATCATATCATATCATATCATATCATATCATATCATATCATATCATATCATCATATCATATCATATCATATCATATCATATCATATCATATCATATCATATCATATCATATCATATCATATCATATCATATCATATCATATCATATCATATCATATCATATCATATCATATCATATCATATCATATCATATCATATCATATCATATCATATCATATCATATCATATCATATCATATCATATCATATCATATCATATCATATCATATCATATCATATCATATCATATCATATCATATCATATCATATCATATCATATCATATCATATCATATCATATCATATCATATCATATCATATCATATCATATCATATCATATCATATCATATCATATCATATCATATCATATCATATCATATCATATCATATCATATCATATCATATCATATCATATCATATCATATCATATCATATCATATCATATCATATCATATCATATCATATCATATCATATCATATCATATCATATCATATCATATCATATCATATCATATCATATCATATCATATCATATCATATCATATCATATCATATCATATCATATCATATCATATCATATCATATCATATCATATCATATCATATCATATCATATCATATCATATCATATCATATCATATCATATCATATCATATCATATCATATCATATCATATCATATCATATCATATCATATCATATCATATCATATCATATCATATCATATCATATCATATCATATCATATCATATCATATCATATCATATCATATCATATCATATCATATCATATCATATCATATCATATCATATCATATCATATCATATCATATCATATCATATCATATCATATCATATCATATCATATCATATCATATCATATCATATCATATCATATCATATCATATCATATCATATCATCATATCATATATCATATCATATCATATCATATCATATCATATCATATCATATCATATCATATCATATCATATATCATATCATGGGGCCTGTTGCTAGTTTTACATTGCAGGACGGGTTAGTATATCGCGTATCACCTTCCAAGGGACTACAACTATACGTTCCACGTGAAATGTCAGAAAACATCATTCGTCATGTTCATGAAAAATAGGTCATCTAGCTGTCGACAAGACGTATGACAAAATTGGTACCCATTATTGGTTTCCGTATATGAAGTCAAAAATTGAACATTTCATTCGAAATTGTTTAAAGTGCATAATTTATTCGGCCCCTACTCGTATTAATAACAAAAGCCTACATAGCATCCCAAAAGAACCAGCACCGTTCCATACACTTCATATAGACCATTTGGGTCCTTTACCTTCAATTAGATCACAAAAGAAATACATTTTAGTAGTCATCGATGCCTTCACTAAATTTACGAAAATGTATGCAACTTGCTCAACAAATGCCCAAGAGGTCTGTAATATCCTCAACCAATACATGTCATACTATAGCCGCCCAAAGCGAATCATTACCGATCGTGCTACGTGTTTCACTTCAAACCAATTTGAAAATTTCCTCGAACATAATGGTATTCAACACATCTTAAATGCCACAAGTTCCCCCCAAGCTAATGGGCAGGTTGAAAGAGTCAATCGCGTTCTTCGTCCTATGCTTAGTAAGCTCTCGGACTTTCATGATCATAGCGATTGGAGTTCTCAATTACGATCAGCAGAATATGCTTTGAACAACACTAAACATGCGTCTACAAACTTCCCAAGTGACATTTTCGAGTAGATTTTTTCGTTTTTCGAGCTGCTGGAAGCTTAAAGAGCAGGCTTAAAGTTAGCTTAAAGAGCTGGCGATATCAACGACTTTAAGCTTATTATAACAGTTGAAACGTCAGAGTGAAGCGTTTTTGCTGGTGCCATTTTGAGAATTGTCATCACGTTGTGCAAAAGCTACCGGCCCAAAAAAAACATGTGTACTTTTCAATCCGTATGAAACAAAAAGTATATTGTAAAACACTCTTTCACTTTTTTTGTTGGTCAATGCGCTTCCCTGCTATTCTGATACTCCTGGATAGATCGTTTATTTCTTCTTACTCAGTGTTTTGATTGTTGTACACCGAGGACGAAACTGCAAGCTTCCTGTTTGCCCGGCTTCTACCGAAGTTCTGACATAAACTTCGTGTGTTGTTCACTCACACACCCATGTTTTCAAACGTTTATATGAGGCAATGGGTTAAATCGAGCTGTTCACAAGTAGTTTAAGCTAAAAATGTAGAACAGTTGTCACCTGGGTTTACTCCTTCTATTCTTCTTTTTGGCATCGAACAGCGAAGTTGCGTAGTGGATGAATTGGAGGAATTTCTGGATGAAAAGAATACTCTAAATGTAAATCGACCGCTGATCGAGATCCGTCATAAAGCATCAGAAAATATAAAACGATCACAGGAGATAAACGAAAATTACCTCAATAAAAATCATAAACCTGCTACCAAATTCCAAAAGGTGATTTTGTAGTTATACGTAAGGCTGGAAATAGACGAACCGAGATCGTCGCGGTACTGCGAAATTCGCGCCTTATTTATAACAGTTGTAGAACAGTTGAGCTGTCAAATCTTCCGCGCCTCCAATCACGCCTGCTGTTTCGCAGAGATACCCAACTACGGTATTGCTGAGATTTTCGCGGTAGCGCGAACAGATTATTTTTACTTTTTCTGGTGGATTTGTCGGTGTCGAGAAATGAATTTTGTTCTTTATTTTGCATGAATTATGTAAAATAAATAATTTGATTCGCAAATCGATAAATAATATTGCTTCTTGGTACATTCAATCGTCACCAGACCTCGGATGCTTCCATACACGAACCGCGATTATCTCGCCTATCTGTCACATTTTATAACAGAATTGACAGCTCAAGTCATACGCGATTTTCGCGGTACCGCGACGATCTCGGTTCGTCTATTTCCAGCCTAACGTTGACACTACCACGAACACTAACAAAAAACTGATTCCAAAATATAAAGAACCATATGTCTATTTATTTGTTTATTTGTAAATGTTAAGTGATTGGCCATCATTGACCTTATCACTGATCTTATAAAGTAAACTTATAATAACATGAAGCATCACGGTACAATGTAACATCAGCACAAAATAAATAACACAGAGTATCACAGCAAGAAAAACAGGATAACTTAGGGATTCCATTCAAAAGAGTCATAATGTGCATTAAATCTGATAGCCATCGCAGTCTAAGGTTCATTATCGCTATATGCACGTCTAGTTTGGTCAACTCTTAGTAGCTTAAAGTTTCTTAAAATACGAGCAAGTACGTGGAAATTAATTCTAGCTAAAAGGTCCGGTGAATCTATCTCTCCTAGGATGATTTTTTCCATGAACAAGATTTGCGCCGTTTCGCGACGAGTAACGTTCATAAATTTTTACCAAGCGATCGGTACGTTATCAGAGATATAGATGGTTGCCAGGTAACTTAAATGCCATACGATGGTGTGTTAGAAGCGAATAAACTAAAAAAATGGATAGAACCATGCTTGTGTCTTTAGGCTAATGATGATTAACGGCAACATTTACCTTAGATTAGTTTAAGAACTAGGCTAGGCTTGAATTGAGGGCAATTAAATGTTCAGGATGGCCGAGCTGTAGGCGTATGTGGATCATAAACGTCAACCTCATACATCAACTGTCAACCGAATAATGTCCAAACCTTGTACAATTGTAAAATCTTGGCAACCCGGCCGAGCTGTCAGAAATAGATAATAAAAAAGGAAAATTCACGTTGTGTACGCAGTTGGAAAAGCACGTGTAATTCTGTGTCTTATGTCCTTCAGTTCTTAAGAGTATTTTATTTGACGTTGTTTACAACATAAAATAATAAATAAATCACACAATACACAATAAACTTTATATTAACAAGTACGGTGGTCGCGCACCAGCCGCACCGAGCGTCCCTGCCGAGAGCTCCTGCTCGATCGGCTCGCAAACACACTCTAATTGTGCGCTCGGCACACACTGAGCCTTGCGCTGCTTAGTGTGTGCGACAGTGTGCGTGACACACTGTCGTCCTCCTGGACGTTGACCGGTGGCAGCGCAACTGCCACGGCAAGTCCAGGGGTCGGCACGGCAGCCCACAACACATAGGTGATTCACTTACGTTTGAAAGCATATAAGTTTCTAGCATTCTTAATATCTATGGGTTGTTGTATCGTTGAATCCCTTTGAAGAACATTTTTCCCTTTGAAGAACCTTGAGTTTCTGGCACTTTGAGGGTGCAGTTTGGGTCCCCTGGCTCACTAGCCCTGCGTGTGCAGTGCCTATGGATGTCGTATCCCCGAATTATGCTCTCGCCCCGATACCCAGACAACAGGCCTTTTATCATTTCAAAAATGAAGATCATGGTCTGGTACTCAATCCTCTGCTCTACCGACATCCATTGAGGAATATTTAGCATTAAAATGCGATGACCCAGTCAATGTGAGCGTGGAACTTTAATCTGTCACCTAGGATTACCCCTAGGTATTTAGCCTGTTAAACTCTTTCGAATAATTCCGAATTTATTACGATAGATGGAGGATCGTTTAGTACACACGTAGACATCACTATGTAACAATTTTTTTAAATGTTTAATACTAGCTTTTTGAACTTCAGTGGAACATGCACTGCACATGCACTTCTGTCCAGAGCGTTTAAATTGATATTAATCAAAGACTTAGGTACAGTTTCCAATGAACGATCGATGACGACCGATAGAGCCGGTTGAACGAACTGTTCGAAGCGGACTGATTGCCCGTGTACAAATGACGCCCACGGGTCAGCCCATGCCCGAATGCAGAGCCGATAGTTGGTTCACGAAGTTTTAGAAAGCGTAACGTCCTATCTTGGCAGTCCGAACGAATCTGACCTGCCATGATCGGAATTGGTTTTATTTATACTCAAAATAAGTTATGGATTTCGTTGTACATTTGGTTTTGGAATGTATTTTTTGTGTCAACTAGTTAATTTTACCCGGTTGCAGGATTTCGCAACAGCCCAACGGAACAAAAGTAGAAATCTTGGAGCAAAATAATCGTTTTTCTCCCTCTATCCTCTATACCGCGTATTGTATTTTTGATGCAGTACAAATGTTACACGCGTTTTCTTTATTCAGTTCCTTGTATGCATGACATTTCATTCGCTCCCTTCCTGTTTCGAGCAGTGCTGCTCGTTCGAGCAGTCGCAGAGCTGCCAACATGCCATAGCTGTCAATGTTGTATATAACAGCTCTTCCCCCGGAAATAAAGCACCTACTTCCGCTCTGCTACAGATCCAATCGTTGAGGAGGTTTGATGGTTCTTGTTGATCGACGAAGTCCAGAATCCGCTGTCAAGCCTGACGAACCGGAAGTCCCCTCAAAGGTGGCACACTCAGTAGATGTCGACGACTGGATCACCTTTGAACGCACAGGGACAGTTTGTATAGTCGGATGTGCAGAGTCAGAAACGTTGGTTGTTGAAGACTGTGTGTCCGTTAACGGGGTCTGGGTCGAGGGTAAGTCAGAGGTCACAGTCAAGTCTTCAGTGTGGCTATTGGGCTCTTCTGCGCGCAATAAAATTGAATCCTCGGTAGATATGGGAAGATTATCGCCCACACTACGCAGTTGATCAATGTGCCGTTTCCAAATTCGACCGTCTCCAAGTTGTACTAAATAATGTAATTTACCCAACCGTTCTTTTATAGTGCCGAAGCTCCACTTGTTGTTATGTAGGTATTCTCGAGCAGCAACTTTTGAGCCAACTGTCAACTCTCGAATTTTATTCTGAATTTCACTCCTCTCAGGGTCATCCGATGGAATCATAAGATCCAATCTTGAACGAATCTGTCGACCAAACATCATCATTGAAGGAGAGAAACCAGTGGCAGGATGAATCATTTTGCGATAGTTTAAAAGGATATTGCATATTTCACTATGGACTTGAGAACGATCGCAATTTAAAGATTTTAATTTGGACTTCATTGTTTGTACGAACCGTTCAGCTTGTCCATTAGTGGCCGGATGGTATGGAGCAATAAGCTTATGTACTATTCCATTTAGTTTTAAAAATTTTGTAAAATCAGCTGAAGTGAATTGGGGGCCATTGTCACTAACAAACACAGATGGGATTCCAAAAGTACTGCAAAACTCCCTGCACACTTGTATTGTTGTATCAGTAGTTGTGTTGTTTACTACATAAACCGAAGGCCACTTAGAATAGGCATCGATTAAAATCAGATAGTAATATCCCATAAACGGTCCTGCGTAATCTGCGTGAACTCTTTGAAATGGTTCATTTGGAGTATTCCAACAGTGGAATGATGTTTTAGGAGGATTAGCTTTCGACACTTGGCAGGATTGACAATCCTTAACCACATTTTCGATGTCTTTATCAATGCCCTCCCACCAACAATAGCTCCTGGCTAGAGACTTAATTCTGCAAATCCCGAAATGTGTCGAGTGAAGTTCTTTTAAAACATTTTTACGTAGAGCAGGAGGTACATAAACACGAGTACCGCGGAGTAAGCAATCCTTCTGTAAACTAAATTCATTCTGATCCATGCCAAATCGGAATTTAGCATCAATGCTCTTTCCCATTCTTAAGGCTCGAAGCAATTCACGGACAGTATCGTCTGCAATTGTAGCTGAACTTAACTCATCAACAGTGAGGGGTAATGTTTCGATGGCATTGACTTCAATAAAATCAGGTTCTTCTATTTCATTCATGGGATCAGTCGTGCATGTCGGTAACCGAGACATGGCGTCGGCATTGCAGTGTTCTGATGAACGACGATGTCGCACGATGTAATCATAACCTTGAAGAAATGCTGCATAATGCTGCATACGTATAGTTGACATAGTAGGAAGTCCCTTAGTTTCCGAGAATATTTGACTGATCGGTTTGTTATCGGTTATTAAAATAAATCTACGACCATAAAGGTATTGATGGAATTTTCGAATACCAAAAATGATCGAGTACGCTTCTTTATCGATTTGCGAATACTTTTGTTGTGTTCTATTGAGAGTTTGGGACGCGTATTGAATTGGCCGTTCCGTACCATCTGGGTATTGATGACTAAGGACCGCTCCCACTCCGTAAGGCGAAGCGTCCGTTGCTAAAGTCACTGGTAGTGAAGGATCATAATGAACGAGAAATCGATCAGATTGCATTTCTTTTTTAACGGCTTTAAATGAACTTTCGCATTCCTTTGTCCATTGGAATGGAACATCTTCTTTTAATAAGTTATTAAGTGGGTATAAAGTCGTGCTAAGATTTGGAAAGAATCTTCCACAATAGTTTATCAAACCTACGTATGATCGTACTTGATCCCTGTTCTTAGGAATGGGCATATTCTGAATAGCGTCTATTTTATTACGAACTTTGTGAATGCCATCTTTATCAACCATATAGCCGCAATACTCGATTTGCTTGGCGAAAAAATCGCATTTATCCCTATTCACTCGCAAATTGTACTTGTCCAACCTTTGCTATACCGATTCCAACCTCTGTAAGTGGGTTTCACTATCTGGCCCAGTAACACGGATATCATCTATAAAAACTGTCACTCCTTCTATTCCTTGTAACACCTCCTCCATCAGACGCTGGAAAATAGCTGGGGCAGACGCAACACCATACATGAGCCTTGATGGCTGGAACAATCCTCTATGTGTACTAAGGGTGAGCAATTTTCTATCCTCTGGTCGTACTTCAAGTTGTAAGTATGCTTGGGATAGATCTATTTTAGAGAATGTCTTACCCCCAGCGACAGTCACAAAAAGTTCCTCAATTGTAGGGAGAGGGTGCTCATCCACCATTAAATTTGGGTTTAAGGTGATTTTATAGTCTCCGCATAACCGTACCTTACCACCAGCTTTTTTTACCACAACGACAGGAGTCGCCCACTCAGAATGGTCTACGTGCTCCCATACACCATCATTTACAAATTGATTAATTTCTTTATCAACTGCATCACGAAGCGCAAACGGCACCTGTCTTGCTTTAATATACACAGGTTTTGTATGTTCCCGTACTGTTAGTGAAGCTTGAATTCCTTTTACTTTTCCAATTTCCTTACTGAATACTGATGGATATTTCTGAAGTAAGGCATTTAATGCACTGTACTTGCATTCATCATCCCTATCGCAGTATGAAACAGTGTGTGTGCCAGATTTGAAAATGCGATTAAAATCTAAATTTAATGCACGTAACCAATCACGTCCCAGCAAGGGGTGTTTGTTGGACTTCGTTACATACAGTGGCAATACGAGTTTTCTTCCCTCTACCACTACTGTGACCAATAATTTTCCCAACACATTTATGTCATTGTCCGAATAGCTTACTAGTCTTAAGTCCGTTTGCAAAATTTCTATGTCTTTGAGATGTTTTTGTTTGTCCTTTATGTTTATCAATGATACCGGCGATCCAGTGTCGACCTCGAATGTTAGTACACCTTGACCGACCCTCAGATTCAACAAAAACTTACCAGCATGATTCTGGACCGTGCTCACATGAAGAACATCCTTTGGGTCGTTTTCCTCCAAATAATGTGTGTTCTCCTGACGCCTGTTGTTGTGGCGAGACAAACACACTTTTTGTAGATGTCCTCTTTTCCCACAAGCGCTGCAAACCGTTTGCTTGTGCTGGCATCTATTAGCCATGTGATTTGTATCGCCGCATCTGTAGCACTTTCGCTGTTGACCGTTGTTTGTCGATGATATTTTCTTTGTATTGGCCGTAACTTGTTGCACTTCACATCTCGGGCTGGTTCCATGCATTTCCTCGGTCCCACGCAATGACATTTCCATTCCAAACGCAATGTCCTTGGCTTTGGATAGTGTAAGATCGCGTACTTCCAGCAATCGTGACTGTATTCCACGATTCCGAATGCCAAAGACAAATTGGTTTCTCAGCGCTTTGTCTAAGTACGAATCAAAATTGCAGCTTTTAGCCAGCTTCTCTAACTCCATTGAGTATTCGCTCAATGATTCGTTCTCCAATTGCTTACGGCTAGTAAACTTGAAGTTTTCTAGGATTTCTAGCGGTGCAGGGTTGAAGTGATTTCTCAGGAGTGCAACGATTTCGTCGAATGACTTCGTGTAGGGATCGGCGTTTTGCAGCTTGTTGCATAATACGTCGTACGTAGGGCCGCCCATGTAATGTAGAAGGTAGTCCTTTTTATCGCCATCTCCAATTTGGTTGATTCTAAACCAAATTTTTAGCCGTTCCATCCATCTATCGAACGATGATGACACGGGGTTGAAAGGCTCAAACACACACATATTAGCCATTTTTGCGTTGGTACCGGAAGAAGAAGAAGCAGTAGGTGTGGAAGATCCAGCGCTCGCCACGGTTTGTGGTTGCATCGATATACAAGCAGTAGCAGTCACAGCAACAGTAAGAGTAGTAGGAGCAGCAGTAGTATCTTCGGTAGTAGCAAAAAAATGGTAGCAGCTCGTCCCGTAATCAATCCAGCTGACGCTCCGGCAGCAGTAGCAACGCCAGACGTAGTACCGCCAACAGCATCAAAATTCACCGTATTCGTAGCACCGATAGAAGTAATAACGGTAAATGCTCCTTCTCACCAACGTAGGGAACTGTTTAAGTAACTGAAAACGTATAATTCCCTTTTCTCGTCGCCAAATTATTGTATTTTTGATGCAGTACAAATGTTACACGCGTTTTCTTTATTCAGTTCCTTGTATGCATGACATTTCATTCGCTCCCTTCCTGTTTCGAGCAGTGCTGCTCGTTCGAGCAGTCGCAGAGCTGCCAACATGCCATAGCTGTCAATGTTGTATATAACACCGCGCTTGCTTGCACTCATGCGCGAGCGCTCGAGTATATTCTCTCATAACTGAATGTTCACATTTCAACCCGTGCAGTGAGAATGTACGAGTTAATGTGCAGCGAAATTTGTCTCTGTATCTCACTACACCCCCACACATTCACATACACTCTCCGCGCACTCTTAAAATCTTGGCGCGCACGCTACGTATAACACAACACCAAAGGTCGTTTTTACAATGCGCACTGATCAAAGTCGCGATGGTCGAATCGGAACGCCGACACTCCCCGCTGCGCAAAGCGACGGAAGAAATCATGCCGTTCGGAGAATTTTATCATGCCATCTTTTTCCCTCCAACGGCAAATTTGTCAAGCAGCTCGTCGAGCTACCCGTCCCTGGCTCCGCCTCGTACCCCTCGCCTGAGCGCGCTGCCGGAGGTTTGGATGTGTTGGTGCGTCAGACGGCCAATCGCTGTCAGCCATCGTCCGTGCTTTTTCCCTCCATAGCGCTATCTCTTTCTCGCGTGTGGACAATGCTCATGAGTTGCTGTGGCGCTTAAAAAACCGTTTATACACATTGCGGCGATGAAGTTTAATTTTCACAAATCAAACCAAAAAAGCGCAATGAGTTCAAACGCTGTCAAGTAAAAATGACTAAGGAATCGCTAGCTCACGCTGGAGGGTTTGCGATGCAATGTGCAGAACCCTAATCCGCATTAACACATTCAACCCGGCGCAGATTTTCATCAACATTCTGTTCCGCCGGCTTCAAGAACGCAAGCTGATTGTGAAACCAGTATACTGGAAAGTTCACTGGCACCTCCCTGGGGCCTGCCATCGAACTGAACGTGCAAAGCATAAAGCGTAATTTTGTTACACTAAGCTTTTGCTTTCGTATGGTGTAGATTACACAGATATGCTGAGCCGTCTGCGCATGGGTGAGAGTGTGCGTGTGTATGCAAAACTGTCGCGGAATCTATGCTCTTCCGGAATGTTATGATCGATCGGTCAAAGAAAGGAAGGAGTTCATGACAGTGGCAGAGTAGGGAAATCGGGGGCCCTAGGCGGAAAGATGAGCTGAGGCCCCTGTAAATGGTAGCTGATGACCGGGAGGAGGGGGTACTAGCACACAGCTGTTGGGGATTGAACAGTACACTTAAATTGACGGCGGAGGGGGGGGGGGTGGTGGCCATGGGACCCCTACGATCATCGGTCACAGGCCCTAAAATTGTAGTCGCCATGGGGGGAGGGAATGTGCAAATGGTTCTCCTGCCACAGAGCCCCAACGACCATCTTTCCGGGGGCCCTTATCGCTAATACTCTGTCCAATTGTAGACATACGGCATACTACATACTAGAGATCTTCGGCGACCGCCTAGTCCGCCTACCGTAAGGTCCGCCGCTGGTTCATGAGGGTGTTTTTTTTTTACTGTGGAGGTGCATCCTTCCCCCTGCCTGCTGCGTATGCACCGGGCAGGAGACAGTGTGGCAGTATGCAAGTTGCACGCTGGATATGAGCGGTCCCGCAGCACCGCCGTCATTCCTCACATCTGCATGCTCGTCGTGGGTTCTAACCGTGTATGAACCGTCCGCCGTAGCAAGAGATGACTATCCGGCTACGTGGTACTCAAGTCCTGAAAAGGCCGGCATGATCGCGTAGGCCGTAATTACAAGAATAATAATAAGAAAAAGAACTTTGAAGCGCCATCCGTACCGGGGAAGGTTTTTGTTTTGACTTTGGTGCTGCCGGGTCTACCGTTGTGGCGCGACAAATGCACGGAATTCACTCGACTAAAACATGAACCTACCGATCCGAACCCATTCCAAAGCAATGCCGGTCAATCCGCGTCATGATAACTTCTCCAAACCAACAAGCCGCCAGATTCTGGACGGGCAGGTGCAGCACCATATGCGCGAAAGAAATTTGCTACATATCACACGCACGTTTGCTTAGATCGTGTGCCTTTTTAACACCCCCAACAGCAGAACCGATCGCAAAGATCGTGGTGCCAATCTGATAGTTGTGTTGTCTCTCAGGTAGCGAAATCGAAAATGCATGGACTTTGTAGCCGCAGCGGATGAAAATGTACGCATCAGAATCAAATAGTTTTGGGGTTTCCACACGCACGCACACACACACAAAAACACACACGCACACATGCACGTACGCGTGTACGCGGGCAGGCACCCGCGAAAGCGCAAACGCAAGCACGCACCCACGAAAGCGCGAACGCAAGCACGCACTCCCCCCCTTCCCCCCACCAGACCACCCCCCCCTCCCCGCATGATCGATTACGGCTACCCTATCGGTAGAACGGCTGGTTCAGCTTTCTTGTATCGCATCCTCATCCAAAGCGCCGGGCGGGGTGGGAAATCGCGGCATGATAGAGTGAACGGTCACTTTCCCCGCGCTGTGTGCGTGTGTGTGTGTGTCGAGACCCAAAAACTGGAGACAGATTTCGGCAAATAAAAAAAAAAATTATTACCACTATACACTGTGCTACATGATGCATAGAAGGTCGTTGAAGCATCAAACATGCTCAAATAAAAAAAATATTAGATTAGTGTTAGACGTTCTCCTACGCTTGTTTTAAATAGGCTTCTTCACCCTCAATTGGCAGGGGCATCGAATGGTCTCATCAGCAGCGGCACGAAATAAAATAATCCATCAATACACCGATAACACTTTAAATCCCAATCCAGCTTCTCCCACAGCGTCTCAAGGTCACACACAAATTAATAAATGCTAACACCCACCAATAACAATACATAACCGCAATGCACATATAAGTATCAACGCATACACCACAACACCCAATCAGCTGGCGGCGGAAGGCACGGGCTGAAGCTCAAGTAAGGCAAGCCAGGGTGAAGGAGGGAGAGGAGAGGAAGAAGCGGACGAAAAAATGGGCGCCATTATTTTTTTTAAATTTTTTGACCGGTTTTTTTTTTGCTCCGCCGCCGCCCGAACTGCCCGAACTGTCCGAACTGCGCGAGCCAGCGCTGGAATCGCTGAAGAACAGCGCGTCAGACGAGCCAAAATCTGCGCTGGCCAGCGCAGATTTTGGTGCATTTTCTGCGCTGGAAACTGCTCGAATTTGCGCAGCGGGTCTAAATCAGAGATTTGCTGTGAAAAAAAAAGTTTTCTGACCAAATCGACAACACACACGAGACGACACACATCGTCACATCGTCGACCGCCGTTGTGATGATCTAAAAATAGATCTGTGGCGCGAGTGATGAGGGGGTGGGGCGTAGAACAGAACGTAAGCGCGAGTGAGTCGTCGCGTGTGTGTGTTGTACACACTCGAGAACTAGTTTTTTGCTCTTTCCTGGAACCCACATGTTCTACATTTTTCTGACTCTAAGCAACCAAAGTAGCACGGGAAGTAGAAGGCTACTTCATATTCTATTTTTCTTACTACTTCGCAGCGTTTTGAATCGCTTGGGAGAACCTTAGACTAGGGGTCTCCAAATTACGGTCTGTTATATACACCTCGTACACACCGTGCGTATCCAACCACGATGTGTAAACCGCTTGTTTGTTTGACGCGCGGCGACAGATATGGAAACGAAGGAAGAAGAAAATAGAAAGAGGAATTGGCGGCACGCTCTCTCGCGTACGAACAACCAAATAGAGTGGTCGAGTTTCATTGAATATATCCGAAAGATATAACAAAGTGGCCACGAGGAACGGAGTAAAAACCCGCAGTATGGCGAATGACGAGGAACCTCGACCGACTACAAGTGCTGCAAATGCTACAAATAGCAACAATACTGCTGAGGCCCCCCGCACCATCACTCATGCAAATTTCGCATTCGACGCTTTTGATAAGGCAAAGTGTAAATGAAGTCGATGGGTGGAAAGAATCGAAACAGCGTTTGAGATATACGTTATAAAGGACGTAGGGGTCAAGCGAAATATTCTTCTTCATGACATGGGAGGTGAAGAATACGATGTGCTGTGCAATAAAATAACTCCGAAACGACCACAGGAATGTGAGTACAAAGAGGTGATTGCTACGCTGGAAGAATATTTCCGGAACCATTGGAATTAGCGAAAATTTCAGGTTCAAGTGCCGACGCCAAGGTGACAAAGATGCCCATTCAGCAGAAGAAAGTGTGGACGAATATTTAGTGGCATTGCGAAAAATTGCCACAACATGCAATTTCGGGCAGTATTTGTCAACCGCATTGCGAAACCAATTGGTATTTGGTTTGAAGAGAAACGATATCCGTAATCGTTTGCTTGAAAAGCGGAACCTTACGTTAGAGGAAGCGAGAGACATAGCTGTTGACATGGAGCTATAAAAAAAGCAGTGCTGAAATAGAAAATGGTAGTCCATCACAAGATGTACAAGTAGTTCAAAAGCGTAAACATAACCACAAAGAAGTAAAAGCAAACAAAAGCTTGCAAAAGAACGTAACCTGTTATCGATGCGGTGATGCAAAACATGTGGCAAACAAATGCAAGCATATCAATACGATTTGCAACTTCTGTCGGAAGAAAGGGCATTTATCAAAAGTTTGCATGAAAAAGCAAAGCCAAAACGAAGTGTGCACGGTAATTTCGTTAAACAATATCGTTCCGAAATGGTGGATAGATCTTACCGTAAATAACATTACAATGCGTATCGAAGTGGATACAGGATCACCGCTAACCATTATTGGAAAACAATGCTACGAGAAATATTTCAAACACAAACCTCTTCAAAAATGCAATGTCGAACTCGTGAGTTACACAAACAATGCAATCGAAGTGCTTGGCACAATGAAAGTAAAAGTTGATAAGGAAATGCTTCCGCTCTATGTGGTGAATCTCATGAAACGACCATTACTTGGTAGAGAATGGTTAAATGCGGTGCCTGATTGGAATAATCTGTTACAGGTAAACGAGGTAAATGAAATGGCAATAAATACAAACAGCATTAATACTATTTTGCAGAAGTACGCCGACGTTTTCGATCCAAATTTAGGCAAAATATCGGGAGTACAAGCACACCTGACCCTCAAAGATAACGCACAGTCAATCTTCTTGAAAGCACGACGTGTTCCGTTCAATAAGAACTGACCTTACAAGACGTGCATACAGCGAGAACGACCCAATGACAGCGATGGCCCGTAAATTTAATCAGCGTTAAGATTCTGTTGATCCGTCTTGTCATTGTACACTGCGTTTAGTCTGCTCTTTGTGTTAGTTATTTAAGTTCTAGTTTTAATTCAGTGATACAGGGTATCCCACGATTTATTAGTCGGTCCCCATCAATTTTTGGTGGGTTCCCATATTTTTTTGGTGCGGCCCCACGATTTTTTGGTCGTCTCCCAGAATTTTTTGGTCCAATTTATTCCAATATCCAATCGGAAAATACCAATAAATTATGGGAACGAAGTATAAATCTATGGGATACGACCAAAAAATCGTGGGAACGCACCAAAAAATCATGGGAACTGACCAATAAATTGTGGGAAACCCTGTAAGGCCGCTTGTTTGGCCAATCACTTTGTTACATGTAACTGTGCCGACAAACCGCGTGCCTCTTTTATGGCACACGCAAACCAAAACAAATAGATAATGACAGGAGTTAGGTGTAAACATCTCGGCTGTCAAAGTCGATGTTCGAAATTCGGATATCGGGAAAAGGGCAACGTTCGCTGTGTAACGCGATGGCGCAACGGCCATCGCGGGAAGAAAGGGCTTAAATAGACCGTGCGCAGGATAATCGGCCTCTTTCAAAACTAGCGAACGACAAAGACCGCGTTTTTAAAACTACAGTTAATAGTTACATTCGGTCGAGCCGGTCATTAATAAAGTATATTGTACGTTGGTGAAAACGGTCGTTATTTTTCATATTCGCTATCGTCGAGGAGCCGACGAAGTTGCTTTCGCAACATTTTTTAAAAACGCGCCTACTGTTAACAACGCGTTGTTACGTCGCCAACCGTTAAGGTACCGTCGCGAGTGAGTTCAGTGAAGTTCGCAGAATATCCCGTACACCGATCCCGCCTCGAGGAGAACCTCTTCGCGAAGGACTGGAGCAGCTTCCTCCCTTCGTTGCTAGACCAGGTAGCGTCCGTGGATCCGGTAGAACCAGCACAGATCCGTTGGCCAATTCTACAACTAAGCCTACGGAAGCTGGACGGGCATCATCGATATTATCGAGAGCATCATCTAAACTACGGAACGACACCCTGCATGAGCTGGTAAAGAGAGCTCGCGAAGCTAAGCGCGAGCTAGCGGCGATCGAGCGCGAAATAGCTGACGTTGTGGTTGAAACCACACCATCGATTGTCGATACGGAGAGAGAAGTTGCACAGCTGCTACACGATACCGATTATCGCGATGAACCAGACCACCGAGAGCTAGGCAGCCACATCCCAGCTGCGGTTACTGGACGACAACCAGGTAACCACATCCCAGCCACGGTTGCTGGACCGATACGGTCGGAGAACTACCGCCTACCGCCCCAAGTGGTTGCTGTGCCGGCGAAACATCCTGTGAGACAATCCACAGCGATCGACGAAGAGTTGAGGAAGATCGAAAAGCAGTTTGAGCAACGGCTGTTAGAGGAGAAACTTCTGGCCATTGAAAGAAGTGAGCTCCGTCGTTTGGCCGAAAGTAAACAGCTACTAGAGGAATCGTGCCGCCCCTCGACGAGCTACACCGCAAGGCAGCCTGAGGAGTCATACAGACCAGCCGTAAGTTTTGTGCCAGTGAGACCAGAAGGAACGACCCAAGCGCCACGAACCGGGGCACAGAACTACGCGGCAAATTTTCCTTCCTTTAACGAGAGTCAGGTCTCAGCGCGATGGTGTACGAGTCGTGAGCTGCCACCTTTTAGCGGGGACCCCAAGGAATGGATGGCGTTCATAGCCAATTACGAACACTCCACGGCTATATGCGGTTACACCAACGATGAAAACATGTTACGGCTACAGGCATGTTTAAGGGGTAAGGCTCGTGAGGCAGTCGCTAGTTGCCTACTATATCCGGACAGTATTCCCGAGGCCATCGAAATCCTCAAAGAATGCTACGGACGCCCAGAGCTGGTCGTCAATACGCTGATGGCCAACATTCGTCGTATGCCGCCCCCGAAGGATGACCGATTCGATGCACTTGTGGATTATGGTGTCGCTGTGAGGAACTTCTGTGCATCTATAACGGGCTCTGGACTACACAGCTACTTCAACGGAGGACCACTGCTGGAGGAGCTCGTGGACAAGCTGCCGCCGTACGTGAGGCTGAACTGGTACTACTACCAAAACCGCTGCACGCACACTACACTGGCCGTATTCAACGATTGGGTGAAGGAACTGGTACGCGCTGCCAGCCGAGGCGTGAAGCATACGAGCGGTCGTAGGGAGGTGAAGGTTGAGTCTAATGATCGTCATCACGACCGTAAGTACGCTTATCAGAACGTTCACTCCACAGGTACGACCATAAAACCAGCGCCAGCACAGTCAACATCTGAGGGCAACACAGAGCATTGTGTTGCTTGCCATGGAGAATGACAAGCCCTATCCGTGTGCAGCAAGTTTCTGGGGATGAGTGTGCATTCACGTTGGACGCTAATTAAACGTGGATCTCGATGCAGGACATGTCTTCGAAAGCATCAGGGTGCTTGTGACGTCCATGTTTTATGTGGAATGCATGGGTGTGAACGTCGTCATCATCGGTTGCTACATTCACCAAGTAACAACCAAGTCCAACCGGACACTCAGCAAGAGAGCAATCGGGTCAATAGTATCGCCCCTTGTGCATATCGTGGACCGGAAACCAGAGCAGAGTCGAGGAGCAGTCGGTAGAGCTTTCCGTGAAAATATCTGGCACTGGAGCGTCTACCGTGTATGACATGAAAGCAGTACACACGGTTCGCACGCTTGGTTTATGCAGCCAGACAGTGACACCGACGCAATTAGCAGCTGAGTACAATCATCTAAAAGGGCTGCCGTTGTCGTCGTATCCCGACTTGGATGGGTGGTTTATGGGCCGTGTAAACGCAGTACATCCGATACTGGGAATGATGAAAATAAATCCTTGAATGTGCATATTTGTCCCTGCAACAAAATGAAAGATGATGAGATGGATCTGGCATTAAAGGAGTACTTCTCTTTAGAATCGTTGGGGTTGTACCGTCTTGTTAAACATTTGCGCTCCGATGATGAAGAACGTGCGCTGAATATCCTCGCCTCAAATGTTCGGTTGATAGATGGGCATTTTGAAGCAAGCCTCCTCTGGAAATATAATACGGTTAAGCTTCCCAATAGCAGAGCAATGGCTTTGAAACGTCACGAGTGCTTGGAGAGAAAACTGCGTCGTGATCCAGAGCTAGCCACCACAATGCACGCTAAGATAGTGGAGTACGAGCAAAGGGGATATATAAGAAAACTCACCCAAACCGAGCAAAACGCCAGTGAGCCGAATGACTGGTATTTGCCTATATTTCCAGTCACGAACCCAAATAAACCTGGCAAAATTCGAATCGTATTTGACGCTGCAGCAAAAGTGAACGGGGTCAGTTTAAATTCCGTCCTGCTGACTGGACCGGATCAACTCGTAGGGCTACTCAACGTCCTTTATAAATTCCGTGAGTACAAAGTAGCAGTAACAGGCGACATTCGAGAAATGTTCTTCCAGGTACGAATGAACCCACGCGACCAACGCAGTCAGATGTTCCTTTGGAATGATGGAAAGATTGGAAGCACCCCACAAACATACGTGCTTAAAGTAATGACGTTTGGCGCAGCATGTTCCCCAAGCACCGCACACTATGTGAAGAACTTAAACGCTGATCGATTCGAAATAGAGTATCCGAGAGCAGTCGAATGCATTAAATATGAGCATTACGTTGATGACATGCTCTCCAGCGTAGAAACCGAAGATGAAGCCATTCAGCTAGCTCGGGATGTGTGCTTCATTCACGCCCAAGGTGGATTTGAGATCCGCAATTGGTTGTCAAATTCAATCAAAGTCAAGGCCGCGTTGAACCGGGTTGAACCCGTAGAAGTAAATGTACCAGTTGAAATAGAAATGGCAACAGAGAAGGTACTTGGTATGTGGTGGAACACAGAGACAGATGTGTTCACATTCAAGGTCTCTCCGAGATATGAGCCGCAAACATTGCTTCAAGGAGGTTTACCTACAAAGAGAGATATTTTAAGAATATTGATGTCGATATATGATCCTTTGGGGCTTATTGGCCACCTCTTAATATACCTGAAGGTCTTACTGCAAGAAGTGTGGCGCGCAAAGATCCAACGGGACGAGAAAGTTACTGGCAATCTGCTTGTGAAGTGGCAAACTTGGGCATCCGTTCTGCCCAGCATACAGTTAGTAAGCATTCCGAGATGTTATCGTCAAGCCGTAAATATAAATCACTGCAACATAGAACTGCATGTTTTCTGTGACGCCAGCGAAAACGGAATGGCTGCTGTTGCCTATTTAAGGTTTGAGGAAGATGGGTTGATAGAGTGTGCGCTCGTCGGCTTGAAAACTAAGGTTGCTCCTTTAACCTTTACGTCGATACCGAGGCTTGAGCTTCAAGCAGCAGTAATAGGAGCACGCTTGGCCCAGACGATAAAGGGCTCACATCGGCTGCACATCAATCGTGAAGTATATTGGACAGATTCACGTACGGTTATAAGTTGGATAAATGCAGACCATAGAAGATACAGCCAGTTTGTGGCCGTACGAGTTTGCGAGATCGTCGAGACCACGAATGCTAGTGACTGGAATTGGGTATCCACTAAGGGAAACATTGCCGATGAAGGCACGAAATGGCAGAAAGTACCGGAACTCAGCCCTACTAGCAGATGGTTCCGTGGCCCTGACTTTTTATGGGAGTCTGTCAGCGAGTGGCCAAACAATCAAAATTAAGCAGGAGAGACAGATGAAGAAATGCGTCATACTTTGCTTCATCACTCGATTAACACTTCGACTATCGAGTTCACTCGATTTTCTAAATGGCACAGATTGGTAAGGGCTGTTGCGTATGTTTACCGCTTCTTTAATAACTGCCGAAAAGAAAGGACTAAGCAGCAAGGAGGGCTAACGCATGATGAATTGGAACGAGCTGAATACGCAATTTACAAGCAAGTACAGAAAGATCACTATGAGGATGATATAAGATTACTCGATAATAGTGAGCTACAAATACATCCGTGGAAACAGCCACTTAACAAAGCAAGTCCGTTGTACAAACTGAGCCCGTTAATCGACAAACAAGGAGTGCTGCGTATGAGAGGGAGGATTGATAAATGCGTATGGGTTGGCGATGATACCAAGCGACCAGTTATCATCCCAAATCAGCATTATGCAACCGGCCTGCTGATTAGTTGGTACCATCACAAATATCGACATGCCAACCATCAAACGGCGATTAACGAAATAAGACTCAAATACCATGTTCCACAACTTAAAGCCACTTATAACCGAGTAAGACGCTGTTGTCAATACTGCAAAGTGCGACGTGCCACACCACAAAATCCTGCAATGGGAGATCTCCCGTACCAACGGCTGGCTGCGTTTCAACATCCCTTCTCGTACACGGGTGTTGACTATTTCGGACCGATGGTAGTCGCAGTCGGAAGACGAACCGAAAAACGGTGGGGAGTGATTTTCACCTGTCTCACCACAAGAGGAATTCACATCGAGGTTGCGCATAGCCTCTCTACGGACTCTTGCATTTTTGCTATCCGCAACTTCACAGCGCGGAAGGGAATGCCGTTGGAGT
Source organism: Anopheles merus (assembly GCF_017562075.2). Lineage (NCBI taxonomy): Eukaryota > Metazoa > Arthropoda > Insecta > Diptera > Culicidae > Anopheles > Anopheles merus. Next base: position 259,313 of record NW_024427596.1, on the reverse strand, counting down.
TCATTAGTAACCGGGGCACTAACTTTGTAGGTGCATCGCGAGAGCTCAAGGAAGCAGCGGCGCTGATTGATGCAGAACGGTTGATGGCAGAATTTGTACAGCTTGGGACGAGATGGGTGTTTAACCCACCTGCCGCACCGCATTTTGGTGGGTCATGGGAAAGACTCATCCAATCGATAAAAAAGACGCTTTCCTCCTTCGATCTTCCCCATCACCCTACCGACGAGCTGCTTCGGGCTAGGTTGAGTGAAGTAGAGTTGATTGTAAATTCGCGACCCTTGACAGACATTCCGTTAGAAAATGAATCCGAGTCCCCACTAACACCAAATCACTTCATTTTAGGCAGCTCAAATGGAAGTAAGCCACTGTTGCCGTTTGACGATTCGATCCCTTTGATGCGTAAATCCTGGAAATCGGCACAACAGTTTGCAGATATGTTTTGGAAGCGATGGGTTTCCGAATACCTACCAACATTGACGAGACGGACAAAATGGCACCAGCCTACGAAATTAATAGCTGAGGGCGATTTAGTATTGATAGCGGACTCCAACAACCCACGAAACTGCTGGCCTAGGGGACGCATTGTGAAGGTGTGCCGAACGGCCGACAATCAGGTACGGCGCGTGACCGTACAGACTGAGAGTGGGATGATAGAGAGACCTGCGGTAAATATAGCTATTTTAGACGTCGGCACAACGTAGGTAATCCACTGAGAGCGTCATACCGGGGGGGAGAATGTTACATGTAACTGTGCCGACAAACCGCGTGCCTCTTTTATGGCACACGCAAACCAAAACAAATAGATAATGACAGGAGTTAGGTGTAAACATCTCGGCTGTCAAAGTCGATGTTCGAAATTCGGATATCGGGAAAAGGGCAACGTTCGCTGCGTAACGCGATGGCGCAACGGCCATCGCGGGAAGAAAGGGCTTAAATAGACCGTGCGCAGGATAATCGACCTCTTTCAAAACTAGCGAACGACAAAGACCGCGTTTTTAAAACTACAGTTAATAGTTACATTCGGTCGAGCCGGTGATTAATAAAGTATATTGTACGTTTGTGAAAACGGTCGTTATTTTTCATATTCGCTATCGTCGAGGAGCCGACGAAGTTGCTTTCGCAACACACTTAATACAATAAACAATACAATACAACTTAATCGATGCTGTGGATCAAGAGCTTGACAAGCTTGTTGCAGAGGACGTGCTAGAAGAAGTACCAACCAGCAAATGGGAAACGCCGATTTAACCGGTGCGGTAGGCAGAAGGTAAAGTACGAATTTGCGGAGATTACAAGCAAACTGTTAATCAAAAGTTGCAGGTTGATCAACACCCATTATTATTATTATTATTATTATTATTATTTAATCTTCAACGGGCCGTATGGCCTAATTAAGATGTAACAGTTCAATTAAAAAAAATACATAGCAAAAATAAGATTTGCATCGCAATTCACTGCGACCACGGCAAAAGCCGGAGACGTTTCTTGAAGCACTGAGTTGAGATGTCGAAGTCGAAGCAATCCGAGACAGTGTTGAAGACAGCCGACATGCGGAGCATAGGGTCAGACCGACCAGCACTGGAACGGGGTTGAGCGAGCCGTAGAGTTTCTCTAGACCTAAGTGTTCGGGATGGTGCATAGATATCGACTCGATGCAACAAAGGCGATGAGTCGATAGAGCCATTTAGCAATCCAGCGATGAAAGAGCACTGTGCATTGCGTCTTCTAACCGAAAGAGGTTCAAGGCCTAGAAGACGGCACCGCGCAGCATACGGAGGAAGATTATTGCGATCCTGCCAGGGAAGAAGGCGTAGGGCATATCGCGTGAGCTTACGTTGAATCGCCTCAAGTCGAGCAATTGAAGAAGCGGTAGTTGGGCTCCAGACTACGCACGAATATTCCAGAACCGAACGAACGATACAGTTGTAGACAGCTTTGATGCACATGGGGTTGCGGAATTCATTAGTTGTCCGGATAACCACGCCAAGTAATTGATTTTCTCTGGCTACAACGTCATCGATATGCTCTTTAAAGTTCAAACTAGAGTCAAGCAGAACGCCCAGGTCTTTGGCATGATTCTGTCGATTAACTGCAGTGCCGTCCATGAAGTAGGTCCCAGTGACTGGGCTCCTGCATCGACTAAAAGACACACAGTAGCATTTCTCGATGCAGATAGTCAGTCCATTACGCTTGCACCACGAACAGAAAATTTCGATGCAGTCTTGCAGGAATGTACAATCACCTGTGCTGTGAATAGGCGCAAAAATTTTTGCGTCGTCGGCAAACAGACTGACACTGTCGGGAGGTAAAGCGAGGGTAACATCGTTGATGAACAATATGACGAGAAGCGGGCCAATATTGCTTCCTTGTGGCACACCCGAGCTGCTGACTATTTCTTTGGACATGTGCTTATCAATTTTCACCATGTATGTGCGATTAATTAGGTAAGACTTAAGCCACTGTACGAGCGAGCTGGGAAATCTTAGCTTATCGAGTTTAGCGAGAAGAATTGCGTGCGGAAGAGAGTTGAATGCTGCTTTCAGATCTGTATAAATTGCATGGACTTGAGCTCCGGCATCAATTTGACTAGTGCAATAGGTTACAAATTCAACCAGGTTCGTGATAGTCGACTTTTTTGGCACGAATCCATGTTGATACGGACTTAGGTAGCTGCGGCATGCATGTAGCAGATGTTTGTATACCACTAGTTCACCTTGGCAATGGCATACAAAGATGTAATACCCCGGTAGTTGATGGCATCTGTCCTGTCGCCCTTTTTGTAAATAGGAACCATCCAAGATTTCCTCCATGTTTTGGGAAAGTAGCCTTGGCTAGCGATGCATTGAACAATTTTGCAAGGATAGGTGCTACTGTCGTTTGACAGCGTTTCAGCACGGTAGAAGGAATTCCGTCGGGTCCAGGAGCGAAGGAAGGCTTTAGTTGCGCTAGGGCAGATAAAACGATCTCACTGTCGATGAAAGGAGTGCTCATGTTAATTGCGCCAGCCGGAGTGTTGACGAGAGCAGCATCAATGGTATCGGTATCATTCATGGCCGGTGAAAAGCAATCTGCGAAGCGATCCGCGAAGAGATTGCACATTTCATTAGTGTTGGCACTTGTTGCTCCTTTGTACGTAATGGATTTCGGTGTATGCGTGGATTTTGTTTTGCTGTTGTAGAAGCGCCAAAACGAGTCAGGCCACCTGCAGAGGTTAGGTTGAATTTTACTCAAATATCTGCGATATCGAAACCTGTTATAGCTGCAGTATAAAGAGTGCGTGTCAAAGTAGATAGAGCGAGATCTTTGGCAGCGGCGCGTTTGGTAGTGACGATAAGCAGCTCTTTTTACACGTTTGAGTCGTTTGAGTGTGCGGTCCGCCCAGAGGGGGTTAGGTTTAGGACGCTGAACTGGGACGCATACAACAAAGGCTTGCAGCATGAAGGACGAGAATGAACATACTGCTTCGTCAAGTGAAACAAAATTGGAACAATGAAAGCTATTGTTAAACATTGATATCATGTCGTTCAGTTTCACATAGTCAGCTTTAGCAAAGTTATAACGATAAAATGCGGTTGTCGTCGAGTTTTGTCGAGTCGTCGAATTGCGTAGGGTCGACGAGTTAATACGTATATTGAAGTCAAACGCCGGATGGTAGGACTCAAGAGGTACAAGCGGAACAACACTTGGAAAGACAGGCGAACACAATTTAGCTGCAGCATTGTTAGCGTAGAGCAGGTCAAGCATGCGTCCGTGCGAATTATTGATGTGATTAAGTTGCACTAATCCGTTAAATTTAAATCCATCCACAAAGGTGATGTTGGCCAGTGAGCGCGCAGTTGGTTCATAGTGCGTGATTGATGAGTATGCTGGCGAGGACGAAGGATCAGCTGTGGACCAGCTTATGCTAGGCTGATTGAAATCGCCAATAACAAACAGCAGATCCGAAGGCTTCAGTGTGAGAGTGAAGCCGCTGATACAATCATGTAGAGAGCGAAGAGTCGATATCTCGGAGCTAAGCTGCGGTGTAGAAGAATTACCAACTGTAGAAGAGTTGTTTGCGTCCTTAGCTGGTGGTAAACGGTTTTCAAAAATCGATTTAGCACAAGCTTATTTGCAAAAGGAGGTAGCACCCGAAGATCTTGAGATGGTGACTCTTAATACTCATCGAGGACTGTTTCGTCCAAAGCGTTTGATGTATGGTATTGCATCAGCCCCGGCGATTTGGGAACGGCAAATGGAAGGAATCCTGCATGGAATTTTAGGGGTAAGCGTATTTCTCGATGATATTAATATTACTGGCCGGTCTGGTGGTACAGTCGTCAACTCGTACGACTTAACAACATGCCCGTCATGGGTTCAAGCCTCTGTCCTGTCTCTGTCCAAATAGACCGTGCCCCCATACGTAGGACTGACTATCCTGCTATGGTAACAATGAGTCACTGAAAGCCAAGCTCACTTCACTAGTGGGGTGGGTACAGGCAGGCCTTGACCGACAACGGTTGTTGTGCCAATGAAGAAGAAAAATAATTAAAATCACTGGCCCATGATCAAATTCATTTGCAAAGGCTAGAAGAAGTCTTAAAACGACTAAAGGATAGAAACATACGCCTGAACAAAGAAAAATGCATATTTTTTGCTTAACAAATAGATTATTGTGGCTACACCATAGGTGAACATGGTATACACAAAATGCGTGACAAGATCGAAGCAATTGCTAATATGCGCAGGCCAAGTAACAAAGACGAAGTACGTTCGTGTGTGGGTCTGGTTAACTACTATGGAAGGTCTATGCGAGATCTGAGCACAATTCTCTATCCTTTAAACAACTTGCTAAAGAATGATACTCAATTTAAATGGAACAACGAACAAGAGAAATCATTCCAAAAAGTGAAAGAGCATATTCAATCTAATGAATGCTTAGTGCATTATTCACCAGAACTACCACTTTTGTTGGCAACAGATGCTTCTCCATATGGAGTTGGTGCAGTATTGAGCCATGTATATCCCAACGGCACAGAGCGTCCTATTCAGTTCGCGTCACAAACCCTGAATAAGGTACAACAAAAGTATATGCATGTAGATAAAGAGGCATACGCTATCATGTTTGCGGTGAAAAAATTCTTCCAATATTTATACGGACGTCTGGTTGTCGCAATAAACGGTCAAATCGAATTTTAATCCTGACGTCGACTCCAACACGTCGGCATGCGAATTCCCGCATGCGTTTCTCCCGCATGCGTCTAGGAGAATGCGTTTCTCCCACGCACCAGCTCGACCAATCACGGGCCGACACGTTATCGTTCGGCACGTGGCAACGAGAGAGTGCGCTATCCTGCTTCCTGCGAGAAGCATTTATAAAGCGATCGATCAGCGGATCGATCGCTCTCTTATCATATTGATCTCAACGCGAACGGAGATCACCGCAAGTATAATTTAATTGTAAATAAAACGTGTTTATCTTTATCCGTGTGTAAGTGCTTCGTGTACGGGTTCTTTCGTCGAAAGAAATACGGCTTTGTGCAAAAACAGACGTCAATTTACACTGGTTACCGATAATCAAGCGATTGCTAAAATTCTAGGAGAGCACAAAGGTATACCAGTAATGTCAGTTTTACGAATGCAACACTACGCAACTTACTTACAAGCATTTGATTACAAAATATGATTCAGAAAAGCCGCCGATAATGCCATTGCAGATACCCTTTCACGACTGCCATTAACCTGCCAAGATACCACTACATTGTTTGAAGAAACTGATGGCATTGAAATTAAACAGATTGAAACACTCCCACTTACAGTAAAAGAACTAAGCCAAGCAACATCAAAAGATCTTACAGTAAAAACACTCATACAAGGTATCACACATGGGAAGCAAATACCAAATGAAAACAGATTCGGAATTAAATAACAAGAGTTTACGGTACAACAAGGTTGCTTGCTTCGGGGAGTAAGAGTTTACGTTCCTGCTAAATTGAGAGCGCGAGTACTAGAGTAACTACATTTGACACATTTTGGCGTAACAAGAACAAAATCTCTAGCAAGAGGTTATTGCTGGTGGCCCGGTATCGACATCGCTATTGAGACAATGGTAAAGAACTGCGCTGATTGCCAATCTACAAGACCGGAACCATCAAAAGTTCCCTTACACTGTTGGGAGAAACCAACGGCTCCGTTCTAAAGAGTTCATGTAGACTTTGCGGGACCTTTCATGGACACCTATTCTTTTATCATGGTCGACGCTTGCAGTAAATGGCCGGAAATACGAATTTGCAAATCTACTACAGCAGAAAAAACGGTACAAATGTGTCGCGAGATATTTAGTAGTCATGGATTACCATCGGTATTGGTCAGCGATCACGGAAGACAGTTCACTTCCGATGTGTTTCAGCGATTTTTGAAGATGAACGGAATTGTCCATAAGATGGGAGCACCATACCATGCAGCTACTAACGGACAAGCAGAATGTTATGTACAAACGTTCAAGCAAAAGCTGAAGGCTTTGAAATGTTCAAAGTCTGAGTTGCATCTTAGTCTATGCAACATACTAATCACTTACCGCAAAATGATTCATCCTTCCACAGGTAAAACACCATGACAACTGATTTATGGTCATCAAATAAGGTCACGTATTGATCTTATGCTACCTTCGAATGAAGTGCATCATGGAGGAAATTTGAATACGAAGCAATTTTCGGATGGCGACCGTGTAAGAGTGCGAGACTACCTATCGTCGGACAAATGGAAATTTGGACGAGTGGTGGAAAAGTTAGGAAAACTGTGGTATTCGGTACATCTCGACGATGGCAGAGTATGGGAACGGCACACTAATGAAATGATGGGTGTGGGGGAGGACCTACCAGATTCGAACGATAACCTGACTGATGCACATCCTACAAGTAGTCAGGATGCAATGAACCTACGACGTTCTCGCAGATTGCAAGGAAGATGATTTCAATGCAATCATCCGGATCCTTGTTTTCAGTCGTCAAGAGGAGAGATGTTATATACACCTCGTACACACCGTGCGTATCCAACCACGATGTGTAAACCGCTTGTTTGTTTGACACGCGGCGACAGATATGGAAATGAAGGAAGAAGAAAATAGAAAGAAGAATTGGCGGCACGCTCTCTCGCGTACGAACAACCTAACAGAGTGGTCGAGTTTCATTGAATATACGAAAGATATAACACGGCCATTAAGAGCCTGTAATGCGGCTTGTGATGACTTTATAAAGGCTGAAATAAATAGCTTATTTTTTGACTAATCATTCAAAACATAATTTCAGTGCATTATAAGAAAGCTGTAGACACTTGAACATGAAGGCAGTTACTTACTTACTTACTTATCCGGCGCTACAACCGCTTTGCGGTCTTGGCCTGCCTCAGGAGTGTCCGAAACCGCTCACGGTCTCGCGCCTTCGTCTGCCAGTCCGTTATCCCGGCCTTAATGGCGGACGCCTCCAAGCCATCTTGCCACCTCAATTTGGGCCTACCACGCCTCCTCTGTCCTTGTGGACGGCCTAAAAAGACTTTACGGGCTGGGTCGTCCGTTTCCATGCGTATAACATGGCCAGCCCACCGGAGCCTGGCAAGCTTGATACGCTGTACGACAGAGAGGTCGCCGTACATCTCGTATAGCTCGTCATTATAGCGGCTCCTCCATTGTCCTTCCACACATACGGGGCCAATTATCCTTCTGAGCATCTTCCTCTCGTACGCTGCTAAGAGGGTTTCGTCAGATTTGGACAGTGTCCATGTCTCAGAGGCGTATGTGAGTACTGGTACTATATAGGTACTATATAGTCCTAGCTTCGTCCGTCGCGACAGGTTCTTTGAGGTGAACTGCTTTTTCAGGCTGTAGAATGACCGGTTGGCAGCCAGCATCCTTGCGCGCAACTCAGCTTCCATGCTGTTGTCGTTGCTGACCTTTGACCCAAGATAGGTGAATGGTGGGACGACTTCAAAAGGGCTGTGGTGATCATACCACATACCGCGTACCCGTAAGGCGCTACGTTTTTGTGTTCAGCACTGTCAGCGCCGGCAGTGCAATCACGACGTTGTACTAGCGTCCGCTAGATGGCACCAGAAATGATAGGGAGTAGCAGGACGACAACGTAGGGACCACGAACCTCCACGAACCATAGGAGAGCAGGGATAAACGATCGCACCGATAGGAGAGCAGGGATAAACGATCGCACCGATAGGAGAGCAGGGAGGTACGACAAAGATCCAACAAGTGGTGACCCCGACGTGATCCGCGCATAACGGAAAAAACGGAAGATAGTGCAATAGTGAACGCTACATTGCGCTGTTTAAGGTGCCGTTGTCCAGGAAGATAGTGCAACCGCACCGACCAGCTTCCTCTTCGTGTGCGAGCTTAACCAACGTCGTCGCACCGCACCGCGCAGCATCCTCTCTGTGTGAGAATTTGTGCAATGTCGTTGCACAGCACCGTACTGCACCGTGCTTGAGTTCATCGTCACACCAAACCGAGCCACGTTTAGCTACGTTTCGCCTGAACCACGTCATCGTCTCGCACTACGCATTGACACAGCAAAGCTAAACGCACTTTGGCGCGTCGTGCACAAACGGGCAAACCAACCGCGCATTGCACCAGTTCCGAGCGTCACCGGAGTCCTACCATCCATACGCACAGGCAGTGCCATCCATGCGGACCCCATACTCGGCATTAAAAGTGCAAGCCGGTTTCACATTCCGGTTGCCGTCATCACCCTAACTCAGTGGCACCGATCGGCAGTTGCGAAGTGCCTGCAGCACCACAGCAGGATAATCATCTTGCGGCAAGTACCGTGTCATCGGGATTATCGCAGCTGCACCAGAAATCACGTGAAACGATACCACTGCTGCGTCATCGCTCTCATCGCAGTTCATCGACGCCATCTCGTGGCAACCGCCATCGCAATTCATCGACGCCACCTCGTGGCAACCGTCATCGCAGTGCATCGAAGCCACCTCGTGGGAACCGCCATCGCAGTTCATCGACGCTACCTCGTGGCAACCGTCATTGCAGTGCTCAAAGCCTTCCCGTGGAAATCGCCATCGCAGCTCATCGACGCCATCGCCACTCATCGGCGTCACCTCATGGCAACCGCCATCGCTGTGCAGCGACGTTATCGTTGCAGTTTATCCACCACAAGGAAACCATCGGTGAGCGCGTTCCATTTTCTATCATTTTTTTTTTGTTACTATGAATATTTTTTTTATTACGTGGTCGAATATCACCAAACCATTGTAAATTGCCGCACTACGCACACTAGATTAGCCATTAATCATTATATCATACTACATTATTATATTCATTTACACATTATTCAATTATTATATTCATTAACACATTATTACATTATTGTATTCATTTACACAATATTACATTATTATATTCATTCACACAATATTACATTATTATATTCATGTACAAATTATAGTCGGTCGCGCACATTATATATGGTGAAATTAGAACAGTGTAGTTAGCATAGTCGAAAGTGTCAAACGAACAACAGCCATAATTGTGAAACGTAGTGATTGCAATGCCGGGGACTGCGGTGAAGGACACAAAAACTGGCGGGGGGTCGGTACCTGGTACTCCAACCGCCAACCCACCTCCAGTTGTGATCACAATGCCGGGGGCCGCAGCGAAGGGCACGAAACCTAGCGATGGCTCGGTACCTAGCACTTCTGCGACCAATGCAACCCCAGAGATAGCACGTGTGTCCACAAAGCTTCCTTCTTTTTGGGAAGACTCTCCTGCAGCGTGGTTTGCAGCGGCTGAGGCAGAGTTCGACGTGTCTAACGTCATAAGAGATTATTAGCAATAGCACTAGCCATTAAACACTTTCGATACTTTCTGGAAGGTAGATTGTTTACAGTATTCACAGACCATAAACCTCTCACAACCGCGCTAACATCGAAGGCAGAAAAATCACCACGTCAGAGTCGACAACTTGATTTTATATCACAGTTCACCAATGACATTCGTTACATAGCTGGTGATAGCAACGTTGTAGCTGATGCGTTGTCGAGAGTAGGCGAAACACAAGTTATAACCAACATAACTTATGAGACGTTCTCTCAAGAACAGAAAACGGACAAACAATTAGTACATCTATTAGAAAACATGAAAAACACAAAATACAAACTTAGGCAACTAGTGCTAGACAAAACCAGCCTAGTTTTTGAAACCTCTGCGGGAAAGAACAGGTTGTACGTACCATTGTCTCTGAGAAAAATCATTTTCGATAATACTCATAGCTTTTCGCACCCAGGAATCCGTGCTTCACGGAAAATGCTGGTGGAACGATATTTTTGGCCTTCGATTAATAAAGATGCAGCAAATTGGACGAGAGCCTGTATAGGATGTCAGAAAGCAAAGGTGGTTCGACACACTCGTTCGCCACTGGAAACGTTCCAGGTACCAAAAGGAAGATTTGACCACATCCACATGGATATCGTGGGTCCGTTGCCTCCTTCAGAGGACAAGATGTATCTTCTGACCATCGTCGATCGCTTCACACGATGGCCGGAATGTTTCCCCATGACAGACATCACAGCACCAACTATTGCAAAAACATTTGTAGAGCAATATATATCGCGTTTTGGATGCCCGTTTGTTGTAACAACTGATAGAGGTCGTCAATTTCAATCTAGACTGTTCGAGGAATTGACAAAATTGCTCGGCACTCATCACATAAAAACTACAGCCTATCACCCGCAAGCCAATGGCATGGTCGAACGATTTCATCGGCAACTGAAGGGAGCTATAATAGCGCACGATGATACCTTACATTGGACTCGATATTTGCCTCTAATGTTGCTTGGCATAAGAGTTTCCTTTAAAAACGACATCAAGGGTTCCCCAGCGGAAATGGTGTACGGACAAAGTCTAAGGCTTCCGTCCGAAGTTTTTACACCCTCCGATAATAACCCGACAGATCTCCCCGATTTCATCCTAAATTTGAAAAATGCATTCAGATCCGTGGAACCTATTCCCCCTAACATAAAACAAAGCTACTCACAGTTCATGCCCAAAAGCCTGGAGACGTGCAAGAATGTCTTCGTTAGAGTTGACAAAGTCAAAACTGGTTTACAACCACCTTACGAAGGACCCTACGAAGTAATACGTAGATGCAGAAAATTTTTCATAGTCAAACGAAATAACAAGAACGAATCGATCTCCATAGACAGACTCAAACCAGCGTTTGTTCTCGAGGATCTGACCAAAAAGAAGCAACTACGATTCCACATCAATTAATGCCATAGTCCGCGTCTCGCGTTTGACGGCAATCATATCCAAAAAACAGTGACTCCGTCACTGGAGGGGGGTCCTGTGGTGATCATACCACATACCGCGTACCCGTAAGGCGCTACGTTGTACTAGCGTCCGCTAGATGGCACCAGAAATGATAGGGAGTAGCAGGACGACAACGTAGGGACCGAACATCCACGAACCATAGGAGAGCAGGGATAAACGATCGCACCGATAGGAGAGCAGGGATAAACGATCGCACCGATAGGAGAGCAGAGATAAACGATCGCACCGGGCGATCGTCTTTCTCTTATCATTCCGACCGCCAAACTGTACGCTCGTGAGGTTCTTCCGTTCCGTTTATCTGTGCGTGATTATAGTGCGTAATAATAAAGTTGGTGTACGACAAAGATCCAACAAGTGGTGACCCCGACGTGATCCGCGCATAACGGAAAAAACGGAAGATAGTGCAATAGTGAACGCTACATTGCGCTGTTTAACCGTAGAGTTGGCAACCAGATTTACACACGTAAGTTGGCAACCGGCATACCCGGGTATTCCACACGTTTTGATGCAAAAAAGTGACGATTTTCATAGGTAAACAATGCTTTCTATATTTTAATGCTGTAAGCAAGTAATGCCGACCAGATATTCTCTTCTACTTCATTTATTTATTAAGTTTTTTCATTTTATTATAAAAATAACGTTCAAATTGAAATTTGGAATCGCTTGAATTTGACTCGAAAATAAGCACAATACGAAAAGAGGAAGAAGAGAAACGTCATTCTCCATACAAAATGTATGGAATACCCGGGTATGCTGGTTGCCAACTTACGTGGTAAAGTTTAAAAAAAATCAAAATAAAATACTTACAGGCTGTTTAAAATTACAATTTATGCATCAAAAAATCATAAATTAAAAGTTGAGAGACTACGGAAAATTTCAGGTGAATAAAAGCAATGAATCAAAAGTTATTGCAGTTCGAAGTTGAAAAAAATACCCGGGTATCCGGTTGCCAACTTAAAGGTTAAGGTGCCGTTGTCCAGGAAGGTAGTGCAACCGCACCGACCAGCTTCCTCTTCGTGTGCGAGCTTAACCAACGTCGTCGCACCGCACCGCGCAGCATCCTCTCTGTGTGAGAATTTGTGCAATGTCGTTGCACAGCACCGTACTGCACCGTGCTTGAGTTCATCGTCACACCAAACCGAGCCACGTTTAGCTACGTTTCGCCTGAACCACGTCATCGTCTCGCACTACGCATTGACACAGCAAAGCTAAACGCACTTTGGCGCGTCGTGCACAAACGGGCAAACCAACCGCGCATTGCACCAGTTCCGAGCGTCACCGGAGTCCTACCATCCATACGCACAGGCAGTGCCATCCATGCGGACCCCATACTCGGCATTAAAAGTGCAAGCCGGTTTCACATTCCGGTTGCCGTCATCACCCTAACTCAGTGGCACCGATCGGCAGTTACGAAGTGCCTGCAGCACCGCAGCAGGATAATCATCTTGCGGCAAGTACCGTGTCATCGGGATTATCGCAGCTGCACCAGAAATCACGTGAAACGATACCACTGCTGCGTCATCGCTCTCATCGCAGTTCATCGACGCCATCTCGTGGCAACCGCCATCGCAATTCATCGACGCCACCTCGTGGCAACCGTCATCGCAGTGCATCGAAGCCACCTCGTGGGAACCGCCATCGCAGTTCATCGACGCTACCTCGTGGCAACCGTCATTGCAGTGCTCAAAGCCTTCCCGTGGAAATCGCCATCGCAGCTCATCGACGCCATCGCAACTCATCGGCGTCACCTCGTGGCAACCGCCATCGCTGTGCAGCGACGTTATCGTTGCAGTTTATCCACCACAAGGAAACCATCGGTGAGCGCGTTCCATTTTCTATCATTTTTTTTTGTTACTATGAATATTTTTTTTATTACGTGGTCGAATATCACCAAACCATTGTAAATTGCCGCACTACGCACACTAGATTAGCCAACAATCATTATATCATACTACATTATTATATTCATTTACACATTATTCAATTATTATATTCATTAACACATTATTACATTATTGTATTTATTTACACAATATTACATTATTATATTTGTTAATGATGAAGAGGAAGTTTTGAAAATGATGAAGACACGATGTTGTTGCTTTGAACTCTGGAACTTGACTAAATTTATTTGGGAAAAACACTCGCTTATATACTGCAGAATTCGGGAACTCGAGCTGCACTTGCGGGAATTCGAGCTGCACTTGCGGGAATTCGAGCTGCACGATACCGATCTACAGCAGTTTGCACTGCGTAAAAGAATTATGATTAAGTTCTTTTTACACGTAGTCAATTTACTGGAAAGCGCCCTCTACCTTACGCTAGGCGTACTAAGGATGACGCGTTACCATTACGCTTGCCGTAACATACTCCCCCGCGTTGAATTATCTAATTCAACTAGGATGAACTTGATGGCTCGTCGGTGGGAAGAACGCAGATTTTAGAGATGGAACGCTTGAAGTCTCCATCTTTCGTCTTGACGATGACCACTCGGATGTTGTCGTCAGCTCCCTTGATGATCTGCGTGACGCGGCCAAGACACCATTTCGATGGAGGTAGACCGTCCTCCTTCAGCAGCACCATGGTATCCAGCTTCACGTTGTCCTTCTGCTTGGTCCACTTGGTTCTCTGCTGTAGTCCGGACAAGTAGTCTGTTGACCAGCGGTTCCATAGTCGACGGACAAACTCTTGCACCTTTTGCCAGCGATCGAGACGGTTGAACGGCAGCTTTTCCAGCGATGGTTCGGCCAGGGATACGATGGGGTGATGAATGAGGAAGTGACCTGGGGTCAGCACTTCCAGATCAGATGGGTCATTGGAGAATGGTGTAAGTGGTCTAGAGTTGAGGCATCCTTCAATCTGGATCAGTAGCGTGTTGAGTTCATCGCTCGTGAGGATGGCGTTCCCAACGGTTGGCTTGAAGTGTGTTTTGAAAGACTTGACTGCCGCCTCCCAAAGACCTCCTAAGTTGGGTGAGCGAGGTGGGATGAACTTGAACTGGATGCCATCGTCGATGCAGGACTTAATCACTGATGTTTGCCACTGGTGGTTGAATTGCTTGGACAAGGAGGCAATTTCTCGGGAGGCGCCCAAGAAATTCCTAGCGTTGTCGCATTCGATGAGAGCCGGTTTCCCGCGACGTCCGATGAATCGTCGAAGTGCCGCAAGGAAAGCGTTGGTAGACAGGTCCGCTACCAATTCGATGTGTACAGCCTTCACTGCCATACAGACGAATATCGCTACGTAGCCCTTGATGAGTTGCGCCTTCCGAGATGTATGTCGATAGTGTATCGGTCCACACAAGTCGACTCCGGTGTGTAAGAAAGTTGACGTTGGTGTAACTCTCTCTGTTGGAAGGTCGCCCATGAGTTGCTGCGCAGGTGTGGGGCGGCAACGATAGCATTTGTAGCAGGAGTGGACGATTCTTCTGGCCAGGTTTTTTGCTCGCAGTGGCCAAAATCGTTCTCGCATGCTCGCTATCAGTAGTTGTGGATTCGCATGTTGATAGGTCCGATGATACAGGGTTGCAATCTGATTCGTCAGCGGATGGTTGGCGGGTAAGATGTACGGATGCTTTCGGTCGAACGGGATTGGTGCATGTCGCAATCTTCCACCCACTCGTAGCAGGCCATCTTGTAGAAACGGTGCTAGTAGTTTTAAAGGTGAGTGGTTGCCGACCGAATCGCCTTTCGATAGATGTTTGATGTCTTCTGGGAATGATTCAGCTTGAGCGAGGCGAACTAGACACAGTGTAGATTCGGCTAGTTCCTCCAAGCTGAGATGATGATCCAGTCTGCGTTGTTGATGATTAGCAGGATTCGTGTTGTGTCGGAATCTTCTTAGCCACGCAACCAGACGTTGCAGTCCGGTGAACGTTGAACGGAGGCTAAAAAGTTCGTTCGGAGCCACGGATTGGGTAGCCATGCAGATTGGTCGCTCCTCCAATTCGTCCGTGGTGAATTCTTCCTGTCGAGGTTGATGAGTGTTCGGCCATTCCTCTGATGGTTGCGCCAGCCAGTCTGGTCCGTGCCACCAAAGGGTTGAATTTTCCAGCTGATCCGCATCCATTCCTCGAGAGATGATGTCCGCAGGATTGTCCGTTCCGGATACGTGTCTCCACTCCTTGCCGTGAGTGATGTGTTGGATCTCGGACACCCGGTTAGCGATGAAGGTTTTCCAGCGTGACGGAGTTGCAGACAACCAATGCAGGACGAGGGTTGAGTCAGACCAAAAGATGGTCTCGACCTGAAGCTTCAAGGCGTCTGACACCTTCTCGTACGAGTGTGCCAGTAGCAGTGCTGCAGAAAGCTCCAGTCGGGGTAAGCAAACACGCTTTTGCTTACGGGAGTCTGCTAGTGGTGCCACTTTGGATTTTGCAGTGATGAGGTTGGTTGTCACACGTCCATCGGTGTTGATCGAACGCAAGTAAATCGCCGCTCCGTACGCCTTCTCGGATGCATCACAAAAGCAATGCAATTGTAGATTCGTTGCTCGTTGATCGGTTAAGAGCCAGCGTGGAATGTGAATCGTTTGCAGCATGGCCAACGTCTCGCGAAACAGAAGCCATCGGTTTTGTAGTGCTAGTGTTAACGGTTCGTCCCAGGTGATCTGACATTTCCACAGCTCTTGAAGGAACAGCTTGGCTTGGATGATAACTGGTCCAACCAGTCCGATTGGGTCGAACAGTTTCGCGACATCCGAAAGCGCGTTTCGTTTGGTGATGATGTTGTCTGCGTTCCAGCGTGGGATGTTGAACACAAAGGCGTCGGTGGAAACGTTCCACTTCAGTCCGAGTGTCTTGATGATCGGTGACTTCGCATCCAAGTTGAGAATCGTCCTTTCATCTTGCAGATGCTGGGGCAGATGTTCGAAGATCTGCCTGTTGTTGGTGGCCCATTTCCGCAAGCAGAATCCACCAGAAGCCAGGAGATCGATGAGTTGCTGACATACTCGTTGACCCTCGGGAATGTTATTTACGCCAGTCAGCATGTCGTCCATGTAGAAGTCTCGTCCGAGGATGGTTGCTGCTTCGGGGTGGGTGCTAGCTCCGACCTGAGATAGCACTTGCAGGGTTTTGGTGGCCAAATACGGAGCACATGATGTGCCGTAGGTGACGGTGTTGAGCTGGAACGTTCGTATCGGCTCGGTTGGAGAATTTCGCCACAGGATTCGTTGCAGCGGACGATCGATGGCAGCTATGTTGATTTGCCGGTACATCTTCTCGATGTCTGCTACCAGGGCAAATTTCGACATTCTAAACCGCAATAGAATGGACATCAGGTCGTCTTGGATTGTGGGTCCGATCATCAGTGCATCGTTTAAAGATGTTCCGGTGTCTGATGCACACGAAGCGTCGAACACTACCCGGAGTTTAGTGGTGGTACTATCTGGTCGCACGATGCAGTGATGTGGGAGATAGTATGATGGTGATGAAATTGTAGCATCGCTCTCGGCTACTTCTGTCATGTGCTGAAGTTCTGCGTACTCCTCGATGAATTGTGTGTAAGCTGTCTTCAATGAGGCATTCGAGGATAGCCGACGTTCCAAGGCAAGGAACCGGCGTGTGGCTATCCCTTTCGAATCCCCAAGACGAGCCAGCTTGTCCTCTCGTTTCGGTAGCTGCACGATGAATCGACCGTCGGTGTCTCTGGTGGTGGTGGCTGCGAACTGTTTCTCACAGTTGCTCTCCTCGACGGATAATGTGCTAGTAGCTCGGCATGACTCCAACTCCCAGAATTTACTCAGCTGCTCTTCGATGCTCGTACTGCAGACGTGTCCCACGATGGATGAAGATGGTGCATGAACATTGACTCTACCTGCTAACACCCAACCAAAAGCAGTGTTTTGGAGTGTCACTCTTTCGTGGGATAGCTTAATGAGTCCTTCCTTAACGACGTCGTAGTACAGCTCTGCACCGATGATGAGGTCGATCGGGCCAGGACTGTGAAACGAAGGATCGGCCAGCTGAACTTGACGAGGTATCTGCCAGCTGCTTGTGTTGATACGGGTTGATGGGAGCTCACGAGTGAGCTTGCTGAGTACGTGGAACTTTCCGGACGCTTTGTATTCACCGTCTAAAGAATGGATCCTTAACACAGCCGAATGTTGTGACGTCACGGAAACTTCTCCAATTCCTCCGATGCGATGATTCTCTCGCCGTTTCGCCACACCCAGCCGTTGAGTAAGGCGCTCGGTGATGATGTTGAGTTGTGCTCCGGAATCCAGCAAGGCACGTGCTAGATGACATCGTCCGTGTTTGTCCTCTACCTGGACCAGCACGGTTTGCAGCAACACAACACTGTTTTCGATCTGGATGGAACAGTGGGTAAGGGACTGAGGAGGACAGATCGAACTCGTGGCTGGAGCATCCGACGCCTCAGTTGCTGGTGCTGCTTCATGCAGCAACGTATGATGCCGTTGTTGGCAGATCTTGCATCCGCTTGATGTACACTGTCGTAAACGATGAGCTGGAGAAAAGCAGTTGAAGCACAATCCTTTCGACTGCACTAGTTGCTTTCTATCTGCAACACTCATATTGTTGATCAATTCACACCGGAACACTGAATGTTTTGAAACACCGCACAATTTGCACTTTTCGTTGTACGCAACACTATTCACAGCACTGGTCGCAGCATGGATGGTTTGCACTCGAGGATTGCTGCGCATGGTGTCTCCGGTTCTGGCTCCGTTGGCTGGCTTGGAGAAAGACTTCAGTACATGGCAATGGTTGCGGACGAATTGCACTAAGTCTTTGTACGTTGGGATGGTCGTGGACTTCCGGTGAAGCTCCCAATGACGCAGGGTTGTTGGATCCAGCAGCGAGCTTAGCCTGAACACCAGCAGCGTGCTCCATGCATCTGGTTTCTCGCCTTCCTTTTCGAGCATTCGTAGGTTACGCTCGAAATCGTCGACAAGTCGGCTTAGAGAATCTGCACATTCTCTCCTCAGCGGTGATATGCTGAATAACGCCTCAACGGTGGTTTTGACGATGAGGTACTTGTTCTCGTAGCGCTCAGACAACAGCTTCCAGGCTACGTCGTAGTTTTTGGATGTTATTTCCAACGCGTCGATCACCGCGCGTGCGTCCTTCGTCAGCGACGCAGCAAGGTAATGTAGTTTGTCACATTCGGTCAGCTGCTCTGAAGAATGAATCAGTGATTGAAACGTGTCACGGAAGGCAGGCCAGCCGCGAATATTTCCGTCGAAATGTGGTAGCACGATTTCGGGAAGTCTTGCACGCACCGGGACTGTCGTGGGTTTCTGTTCACTGCCGAAAACTGGGATTGGTGTTGTAGGCAATGGGATCTGCGATGCTAACTGGTAATCGATGTTTTTGCTTAACTCGAATACCCTGTCGTCGAACACGCCATATCGCTCGATTGCCTCCTGAGCCTGGTCGTCGCTCACAACGTCCAAGATCGAGTCGTACCATTGTTTGTAGTCCAAAGCAAGCACCTTCACTCGGTCTGATATGGTTTTCAGCGAGTGAACGTCGGTGCTGTGTTTGACGAACATCTGTTCTAAACGGTCAAGCTGCCACTACAGGTGAGTGCGTTGACGGTTCAATTTGGTGACGTCTGGAACGGAGCCAAATTCTCTGACGGTGGAACTTTGGCTTTCCTCCATATCGTTGGCCGCTGGAACCACTTCTTTGACGGGAGAATGGTCAGCGGGCATAGTTTCACTTTCTAACACAAACTTTACTTTTCACAAACTTCCCTAAACGCGAACTGTGGATCACTTGCACACTAATCCGGCTCGAAGGACCAAATGTTAATGATGAAGAGGAAGTTTTGAAAATGATGAAGACACGATGTTGTTGCTTTGAACTCTGGAACTTGACTAAATTTATTTAGGAAAAACACTCGCTTACCCGCTGCGCAACTTCGAGCAGTTTCCAGCGCAGAAAATGTACCAAAATCTGCGCTGGCCACCGCAGATTTTGGCTGGTCTCCCGCGCTGGACTTCAGCGATTCCTGCGCTGGGTCGCGCAGTTCGGGCAGTTCGGGCCAAGTTCGGGCGGCGGCGGAGCAAAAAAAAACGGTCAAAAAATTTAAAAAAAATAATGGCGCCCATTTTTTTGTCCGCTTCTTCCTCTCCTCTCCCTCCCTCACCCTGCCCTACCTTACTTGCGCTTCTGCCCGTACCTTCCGCCACCAGCTGATTGGCTGTTGCGGTGTATGCGTTGATACTCATATGTGCATTGCGGTTATGTATTGTTATTGGTGGGTGTTAGCATTTATTAACCAGTGTGTGACCTTGAGGCGCTGTGGGAGAAGCTGGATTGGGATTCAAAGTGTTATCGGTGTATTGATGGTTTATTTTATTTCGCGCCGCTGCTGATGAGACCATTCGATGCCCCTGCCAATTGAGGGTGAAGAAGCCTATTTAAAACAAGCGTAGGAGAACGTCTAACACTAATCTAATATTTTTTAATTTGAACATGTTTGATGCTTCAACGACCTTCTATGCATCATGTAGCACAATGTATAGTGGCTATAAATTTTTTTTTTAATGTGCCGAAATCTGTCTCGAGTTTTTGGGTCTCGTTACAAACACACACACAGCGCGGGGAAAGTGACCGTTCACTCTATCATGTCGCGATCCCCCACCCCGCCCGGCGCTAGGGATGAGGATGCGCTACAAGAAACCTGAACCAGCCGTTCTACCGAGAAGGTAGCCGTAATCGATCATGCGTGGAGGGGGGGGTGGTCTAGTGGGGGGGGGGGAGTGCGTGCTTGCGCGACTTCGGGGGTGCGTGCTCGCGAGCGCGCTTTCGTGGGTGCGTGCTGGCGTGCGCGCTTTCATGCTCGCGGGCGCGCGTACGTGCGTGTGTGTGTGCGTGCGTGCGTGCTGGCGTACGCGCGTTCATGCATGTGCGCGTGCGCGTATGTGTGTGTGTGTTATGTGTGTGCGAGTTTGCGCGCGCGTATTTGTGTGTGAGTTTGCGCGCGCGTGTTTGTGTGTGAGTTTGCGCGCGCGTGTTTGGGTGTTTGTGTGCGTGCGTTTGGAAACCTCAAAACTATTTGATTCTGATGTGTACATTTTCATCCGCTGCGGCTACAAAGTCCATGCATTTTCGATCTCGCTACCTGAGAGACAACACAACCATTGGCATTGGCATCTTTGCGATCGGCTCTGCTGTTGGGGGTATTAAAAAGACACACGATCTAAGCAAACGTGCGTGTGATATATTGCACATTTATTTCTAATTCAGCTAGCGGACGCAACTGGAAACAAAACTTGAATTGAATTCATACAAAAGAGGATTCTGGATTTGTTTATTACGGTGCGCATATGGTGCTGCACCAGTCCGTCCAGAATCGGGCGTCTTGTTGGCTTGTCGGTATCGTGACGCCGATTGACCAGCAATGCCTTGGAATGAGTTCGGATCGGTAGGTTCATGTTTTGGTCGAGTGCATTCCGTGAATTTGTCGCGTCACAGCGGTAGCCCGGCAGCAACAAAGTCAAGACAAACTCTTCCCCAGGTGTGAACTGCTATGCTAAGTTCTTCTTATTATTATTATTATTATTGTTGGGGTAATAGCCTATGCGATCATGCCGGCCATTTCAGGACTTGAATACCACGTAGCCGGATAGTAAGCCTTTGCTACGGCGGACGGTTCATACGCGGTTAGAACCCATGACGGGCATGCTGTTAAGATGTGCGGAATGATGGCGTTGCCGCGGGACCGCTCCTATCCAGCGGGCAACTTGCATACTGCCACACTGTCTCCTGCTCGATGCATACGCTGCAGGCAGGGGGAAAGATGCACCTCCACGATAGAAAAAAACACCGTCATGAACCAGCGGTGGATCTAACGGTAGGCGGACTAGGCGGTCGCCGAAGATTTCTAGTCTGTAGTATGTCGTATGTCTACAAGTGGACAGAGTATTAGCGACAAGGGCCCCCGGAAAGATGGTCGTTGGTTCCCCGTGGCTAGAGAAGTATAATGTTCAATCCATCCATCCCCCCTCCATCCGCCTGCAATTTAAGTATAATGTTCAATTTATCTCCCAACAGCTGTGTGCCAGTACCCCCTCCTCCCGGTCATCAGTTACCATTTACAGGGGCCTCAATTCGTTTTTCCGCCTTTCATGAACACCTTTCTTTCTTTGACCTATGGATCATAACATTCCGGAAGAGCATACATTCGGCGACAGTTTTGCATACACACGCACACTCTCACCCATGCGCAGACGGCTCAGCATATCTGTGTAATCTACACCATACGAAAGCAAAAGCTTAGTGTAACAAAATTACGCTTTATGCTTTGCACGTTCAGTTCGATGGCAGGCCCCAGGGAGGTGCCAGTGAACTTTCCAGTATACTGGTTTCACAATCAGCTTGCGTTCTAGATGCCGGCGGAACGGTAAGCTCATTAAAATCAGCGCCGGACTGAACGTGTTAATGCGGATTAGGATTCTGCGCGTTGCACAGCAAACCCTCCTGCGTAGACTAGCGATTCCTTAGTCATTTTTATATTTCAGTGTTTGAACTCATTGCGATTTTTTGGTTTGATTTGTGAAAATGCAACTTCATCGCCGCAATGTTTGTTAACGGCATTTTTAGGCGCCACAACAGCTCGCGAGCATTGACCAAACGCGAGAAAGAGATGGCGCTATGGAGGGAAAAGCACGGACGACGGCTGACAGCGATTGGCCGTCTGATGCACCAACACATCCAAACCTACGGCAGCGCGTTCAGGCGAGGGGTACGAGGCGGAGCCAGGGACGGGTAGCTCGACGAGCTGCTTGACAAATTTGCCGTTGGAGAGAAAAGGAAGGCATGATAAAATTCTCAGAACGCCATAACGCCTTCCGTCGCTTTGTGCAGCGGGTATATACTGCAGAATTCGGGAATTCGAGCTGCACTTGCGGGAATTCGAGCTGCACTTGCGGGAATTCGAGCTGCACGATACCGATCTACAGCAGTTTGCACTGCGTAAAAGAATTATGATTAAGTTCTTTTTACACGTAGTCAATTTACTGGAAAGCGCCCTCTACCTTACGCTAGGCGTACTAAGGATGACGCGTTACCATTAAGGCCGGGCTACATTGATCGTACTCTTTGGTGTAATTTCGATTTTCACTAGCGCATCTGGCGGCGGCTGACCGAAGCATTTTGCCAAGCAATTTGGAGCCGCTCCAGAAAATATGTTATTTTTCTATGTTTTTTGCTTTAACTAGACTGGAAAATGTTTGTATCTGATAGATAAACATAATGTGCAAGTATTTCAGCCATTTTCGCAGCAAACAACGATGAAAAAACTACTTAATTTTGAGATCCGGCATGACCATTCTCTCGAGGACCAAAAAAAGCTTCCATCAGCCCCCGCCAGATGCGCTAATGAAAATCAAAATTACGCTTGCGAGTACGATCAATGTAGCCCGGCCTTTACGCTTGCCGTAACAATATTCATTCACACAATATTACATAATTATATTCATGTACAAATTATAGTCGGTCGCGCACATTATATATGGTGAAATTAGAACAGTGTAGTTAGCATAGTCGAAAGTGTCAAACGAACAACAGCCATAATTGTGAAACGTAGTGATTGCAATGCCGGGGACTGCGGTGAAGGACACAAAAACTGGCGGGGGGTCGGTACCTGGTACTCCAACCGCCAACCCACCTCCAGTTGTGATCACAATGCCGGGGGCCGCAGCGAAGGGCACGAAACCTAGCGATGGCTCGGTACCTAGCACTTCTGCGACCAATGCAACCCCAGAGATAGCACGTGTGTCCACAAAGCTTCCTTCTTTTTGGGAAGACTCTCCTGCAGCGTGGTTTGCAGCGGCTGAGGCAGAGTTCGACGTGTCTAACGTCATAAGAGATTATTAGCAATAGCACTAGCCATTAAACACTTTCGATACTTTCTGGAAGGTAGATTGTTTACAGTATTCACAGACCATAAACCTCTCACAACCGCGCTAACATCGAAGGCAGAAAAATCACCACGTCAGAGTCGACAACTTGATTTTATATCACAGTTCACCAATGACATTCGTTACATAGCTGGTGATAGCAACGTTGTAGCTGATGCGTTGTCGAGAGTGGGCGAAACACAAGTTATAACCAACATAACTTATGAGACGTTCTCTCAAGAACAGAAAACAGACAAACAATTTATGTTTATGTTTATGTTTATGTTTATGTTTATTTGTCTATCGATGGACAATAATGCCCTCTGGAACCATTTTAGCAATGTTTTACAATTAGTTCTTTACAGTGGATTACAATAACATAGAACATAAAAGTGTGCACTATGGAACCAAATTTAACACAGAAACACGATCATTAAGCTCAGTTGGCGAAATCCTTGGCTCAAAAGCGTCGCTGACTGCGTTGAAAGCACGGCACATCAGTAGGAACGGGTCAGAGGAGCCAAATTGCGTTCTACAGTCGTCGAGGGCCAACATTGCCCGAGTCCGGAGCGGCCTGGCCGGAACGTACAGATTGATGGCAGCCAGTAGTGACGGAGAGTCAATACGGCCGTCGAGAAGTCCCGTGATGAACGACAACCTGGCTTTTCGTATTCGCTCACTTAGGGTGGGTAGCCCGAGTAGTAAACACCTAGTTCGGTAATCGAGCCTTTGGTTCCATGAGCGAAGAGCAAATCGTGAAATTTTGCGCTGGATTGATTCCAATCGAGCTAATGGACGCGCTGCAGTTGGCCACCAAACGATATTTGCATATTCCATCAACGACCGGATAAGTGAGCAATAGAGCGCCTTGGTGCAAGGTATATCATTAAGCTCGCGAGTCATATTGATAACTAGACCTAGCATTCTGTTGCTGGTGGCTACTACGTGATCCAGTTGATCCTTAAATGATAGTTTTGTATCGAGCAAAGATCCTAGATAGCAAAGATCTGTGCATAGGAATAAAGCATTACGGTAGCACCAACACTGGAACTCATGCAAGGAAGTTTACAGTCGGGCGTGGTCTTCTGGTTCACGAATAACACGAAAAATTTTCGCGTCATCTGCGTACAGTAGGTGATTATCAGCCGGAAGGATCAACGTCGCGTCGTTGATGAAAAGAAGGAACAGCAAAGGACCCAGGTTGCTGCCCTGTGGGACTCCAGAAGATGCATGCACTGGACTTGACATGTACGGGCCTAACTTCACAGAATATTGACGATCTGTAAGGTACGATCTAAGCCACATTATCATAGGGTTTGGGAGACCAAGTAAGTCGAGTTTCGCAAGCAAGATGAAGTGCGATACACTGTCGAATGCTGCCTTGATATCCGTATAAATAGCATCTAGTTGTAACCGGTATCGATAGATTTATGGCATTTGCTAACAAATTCTAGTAGATTAGTCGTTGTAGATCGCCTGGGTACAAAACCATGTTGATTCACACTAATATAGTTGCAGGCCGAGGCCAACAATGGCTCGTAGATTAGCATTTCAAACACCTTTGCACACACGCTGAGTGAGGTTATGCCACGATAGTTTACAGCATCATTCTTACAGCCCTTCTTGTAGATGGGTGTCATCCAGGAAGATTTCCAAGTGGCAGGAAAGGTTCCACATCTCAGGGACTCCTTAAAAATCTTCATCAGCGTGGGAGCAAGCGCAGAAGCACACCACTTTAGGATAACGGCCGGTATACCATCTGGGCCAGGAGTATATGAGGATTTGACACGTTTGATGGCAGAGGTGATCGTATCGACGGTGATGACTGGTAGCATACGGAGCAGTGCACCAACAGGTGTGTTAGAGAGAGCATCGGCCACATCTTCTGGACCAGTAGTTTGGGAAGCGAAGTTGTCCTTGAAGCGCAAGGCAAACAATTTACACATTTCTGGCAGGGAACAGGCACTGTCACCGTCATAACGTATAATGCTTGGTAGTCCAGCAGATTTTCGTTTTTTGTCCATATAACTCCAAAAGCGCCTAGGGTACTTGCAGAGGGAACGTGCAGTTTTTTTTTTTTTTCAAATAACTTCGGTGACAGGATCTATTATATCGGCGATAGAGAGAATGAACTCTGTTGTAGTAAAGACGTGACGTGCTGTTTCGTTCTGCTCGTTGATCAGAATAGGCTTTTCTTTTTTCTTTTTTAATGCATTTAGTGTGCGATCAGCCCATGGTGGCCCACGACGAGGAATTTTAACAGGAGTGCATTCACATATAGCAGATCTCATGAACTCACAAAAAGCTTTTGTGGCATCGTCAATGGTTGAATAGTCCGAACAGTTAAAAGAATTGTCAAAAGATAAAATCAATCGCTCCAATTTTGGAAGGTCAAAACGAGCATAATTCAGCCTTTTATCAGCATCAATGGCTGTAGCGATCGTAACTGGGGCTACGTTGTCCAAATCAAAGTCAAGCGGAGGGTGGTGTTCGTCGATAGTAGTAAGGGGATATTCACAGACACGTATTGAAGAACATGTAGATGCAGCTGGCCAATTTGCGTAAATTAGGTCAAGTATTCGCCCCGATGAGTTAGTATTGAAGTTAAGCTGGTATAGTCCACTCTGATGCAAACCATCAACGAACTGGACACTGCGCGCAGAGCGTGCATGAGGCTCATAGAAATCAAAAGCAGCTCCATTTTCCTCTGACGCCGATGTCCAGGATAGCGTAGACTGGTTGAAATCACCAATAAGCATGAATCTGTCTCTCGGACCAAGAGTAGTGCAGATATTAGCAACGAAGTCGATCAATGCACTTATTTTCTCCTCATTCATGCTATGGTTAGGAGGCAGGTAGGCAGCGGCAATAAAAAAACGGTGGTCGCATAACTGAATACATACGCAAGTGAGTTCTAACAGTTGCGGCAACATAGGAAGCACATGAGAGAGAAGAGAAACGTTGCATGCAATTAAAACACCACCCCACGAGAGTGAGAGCTGTTAGTGGCATCCCGGTCGCATCGGTAAACACGATACTCATCTCCTAGCAGGAGAGCGGTGGGAATACAGGGATCGAGCCAAGTTTCAGTGAGTACCAATACATCGTATTCCGTCTCAAGAACCGACAAACGGAACTCATCGGCTTTAGAACGCAGGCCACGCACATTCTGATAGTACACAGTGATACAAGCCGCTCGATCAGTGGGTGCTTGTTGCATAGTGTTAGTAGGCTGGGGTGTTGCATTTTAGCGAGCTTATCGAAGAAGGTGAGTGTATTGTGTTTGTTGTCGAAGGATTTGCTCGAGCCGTATGCGCAAAATATGGCTGCGCTGCTGTAGTGCGGTTACTTCGGAAAAAACTGAACCAGTGTAGTTTGAAGTGTTTTTGAACGTGACATGTACGGAAGAGTGGGTGAAGGGAGAGTGCAGTTCATATCGGTTGGTGATTGTTCGGTTTGTGGTGGTGTGGGTTCATGGATATGTACAGGTGAGTATGGATTATTGTGGGGATTATTGTGTTGGGTACAAGGCTGCTATGGTGCCGGTGAGTGTTGAGTGCGATGTTGTAGTGGTCCCGGTGTCTGCTGCGTTAAGTGCCTTACTACGAAGGGCAGCAGGGATTCTGACCTTGAACGATACAGCACTCAATGGGCTAGGAACCGTTCCTGCTTTTAGCAGACTAAAAGCAATTACGTCTGCAGTGTCCAACTGCAAACACACCAACGAGACAACTTGCTCTATGGTGACGGACGCAGCCAACCTTGAAAGATGCAGCCACAAATAATCGGTTCTTGGTGTCTGTGAAACAGTTGGTATTGAAGTGGAGGTTGTATTAGTACCTGTTATTATTGGTGGTAGTGAAGGACGATCGATCCGGTGAGTGTTGTTGGTATTTGTGACATTTGAGATTGCTGCACTGTCAACAAACACGGCATCTGAGGATGCAACTGCATCACGAAATAATCTTCGTCTTTTTCCGTTTGGTAGTGCATCTGGAAGCAATTGATTGCTATGTTGCAAGGATGCCGAATGGGCCGTGGCGATTCCGGCAAAGCCCTCCCGAATCTCCTGTATTACCGGTGGGACCAAGCTAGCCTTCATGGCATCAACAGCAGCTGTGAGGGCTGCCTGAAATCCAACCTGCATACCCATGCCCTTGATCGCCTTGCTACGCGGATTCCCGATGGCGTTAGTACACCCAATGCAACTCCAGTGCAGGGAAGCCATCCGTTTCACTTCGTCGATGACCGATATAGGAACCTTGGTGCACGCCAGATGGTATGTACCCTCACAATATAGGCACGTAATTGACCCTTCAACCGGGCCCAGTGCTTCAGAACATGCATAACACACATCATCCATTTTAGATGCCGCTGTAGATGAACGTCGAAGGAGCCACAAATAGAAGCCAAATATATCGCGAACACGGTGGATGTCGTCAGGAACACGATGGCAGGGTCACGAGACTTCACTAATGGACACAACAAAACTAGTGTTGACTAGAGCAAAACCAGATTACAACAATAAAATAGCGGGCAAATGCGGAGCGATAGCAGTAGACACGCTATGTGGACAACTGTCAAAGAGTGTCAAAAAAGGTTACAACATCTATTAGAAAACATGAAAAACACAAAATACAAACTTAGTCAACTAGTGCTAGACAAAACCAGCCTAGTTTTTGAAACCTCTGCGGGAAAGAACAGGTTGTACGTACCATTGTCTCTGAGAAAAATCATTTTCGATAATACTCATAGCTTTTCGCACCCAGGAATCCGTGCTTCACGGAAAATGCTGGTGGAACGATATTTTTGGCCTTCGATTAATAAAGATGCAGCAAATTGGACGAGAGCCTGTATAGGATGTCAGAAAGCAAAGGTGGTGCGACACACTCGTTCGCCACTGGAAACGTTCCAGGTACCAAAAGGAAGATTTGACCACATCCACATGGATATCGTGGGTCCGTTGCCTCCTTCAGAGGACAAGATGTATCTTCTGACCATCGTCGATCGCTTCACACGATGGCCGGAATGTTTCCCCATGACAGACATCACAGCACCAACTATTGCAAAAACATTTGTAGAGCAATATATATCGCGTTTTGGATGCCCGTTAGTTGTAACAACTGATAGAGGTCGTCAATTTCAATCTAGACTGTTCGAGGAATTGACAAAATTGCTCGGCACTCATCACATAAAAACTACAGCCTATCACCCGCAAGCCAATGGCATGGTCGAACGATTTCATCGGCAACTGAAGGGAGCTATAATAGCGCACGATGATACCTTACATTGGACTCGATATTTGCCTCTAATGTTGCTTGGCATAAGAGTTTCCTTTAAAAACGACATCAAGGGTTCCCCAGCGGAAATGGTGTACGGACAAAGTCTAAGGCTTCCGTCCGAAGTTTTTACACCCTCCGATAATAACCCGACAGATCTCCCCGATTTCATCCTAAATTTGAAAAATGCATTCAGATCCGTGGAACCTATTCCCCCTAACATAAAACAAAGCTACTCACAGTTCATGCCCAAAAGCCTGGAGACGTGCAAGAATGTCTTCGTTAGAGTTGACAAAGTCAAAACTGGTTTACAACCACCTTACGAAGGACCCTACGAAGTAATACGTAGATGCAGAAAATTTTTCATAGTCAAACGAAATAACAAGAACGAATCGATCTCCATAGATAGACTCAAACCAGCGTTTGTTCTCGAGGATCTGACCAAAAAGAAGCAACTACGATTCCACATCAATTAATGCCATAGTCCGCGTCTCGCGTTTGACGGCAATCATATCCAAAAAACAGTGACTCCGTCACTGGAGGGGGGTCCTGTGGTGATCATACCACATACCGCGTACCCGTAAGGCGCTACGTTTTTGTGTTCAGCACTGTCAGCGCCGGCAGTGCAATCACGACGTTGTACTAGCGTCCGCTAGATGGCACCAGAAATAATAGGGAGTAGCAGGACGACAACGTAGGGACCGAACATCCACGAACCATAGGAGAGCAGGGATAAAAGATCGCACCGATAGGAGAGCAGGGATAAACGATCGCACCGATAGGAGAGCAGGGATAAACGATTGCACCGGGCGATCGTCTTTCTCTTATCATTCCGACCGCCAAACTGTACGCTCGTGAGGTTCTTCCGTTCCGTTTATCTGTGCGTGATTATAGTGCGTAATAATAAAGTTGGTGTACGACAAAGATCCAACAAGTGGTGACCCCGACGTGATCCGCGCATAACGGAAAAAACGGAAGATAGTGCAATAGTGAACGCTACATTGCGCTGTTTAACCGTAGAGTTGGCAACCAGATTTACACACGTAAGTTGGCAACCGGCATACCCGGGTATTCCACACGTTTTGATGCAAAAAAGTGACGATTTTCATAGGTAAACAATGCTTTCTATATTTTAATGCTGTAAGCAAGTAATGCCGACCAGATATTCTCTTCTATTTCATTTATTTATTAAGTTTTTTCATTTTATTATAAAAATAACGTTCAAATTGAAATTTGGAATCGCTTGAATTTGACTCGAAAATAAGCACAATACGAAAAGAGGAAGAAGAGAAACGTCATTCTCCATACAAAATGTATGGAATACCCGGGTATGCTGGTTGCCAACTTACGTGGTAAAGTTTAAAAAAATCAAAATAAATACTTACAGGCTGTTTAAAATTACAATTTATGCATCAAAAAACCATAAATTAAAAGTTGAGAGACTACGGAAAATTTCAGGTGAATAAAAGCAATGAATCAAAAGTTATTGCAGTTCGAAGTTGAAAAAAATACCCGGGTATCCGGTTGCCAACTTAAAGGTTAAGGTGCCGTTGTCCAGGAAGGTAGTGCAACCGCACCGACCAGCTTCCTCTTCGTGTGCGAGCTTAACCAACGTCGTCGCACCGCACCGCGCAGCATCCTCTCTGTGTGAGAATTTGTGCAATGTCGTTGCACAGCACCGTACTGCACCGTGCTTGAGTTCATCGTCACACCAAACCGAGCCACGTATAGCTACGTTTCGCCTGAACCACGTCATCGTCTCGCACTACGCATTGACACAGCAAAGCTAAACGCACTTTGGCGCGTCGTGCACAAACGGGCAAACCAACCGCGCATTGCACCAGTTCCGAGCGTCACCGGAGTCCTACCATCCATACGCACAGGCAGTGCCATCCATGCGGACCCCATACTCGGCATTAAAAGTGCAAGCCGGTTTCACATTCCGGTTGCCGTCATCACCCTAACTCAGTGGCACCGATCGGCAGTTGCGAAGTGCCTGCAGCACCGCAGCAGGATAATCATCTTGCGGCAAGTACCGTGTCATCGGGATTATCGCAGCTGCACTAGAAATCACGTGAAACGATACCACTGCTGCGTCATCGCTCTCATCGCAGTTCATCGACGCCATCTCGTGGCAACCGCCATCGCAATTCATCGACGCCACCTCGTGGCAACCGTCATCGCAGTGCATCGAAGCCACCTCGTGGGAACCGCCATCGCAGTTCATCGACGCTACCTCGTGGCAACCGTCATTGCAGTGCTCAAAGCCTTCCCGTGGAAATCGCCATCGCAGCTCATCGACGCCATCGCCACTCATCGGCGTCACCTCATGGCAACCGCCATCGCTGTGCAGCGACGTTATCGTTGCAGTTTATCCACCACAAGGAAACCATCGGTGAGCGCGTTCCATTTTCTATCATTTTTTTTTGTTACTATGAATATTTTTTTTATTACGTGGTCGAATATCACCAAACCATTGTAAATTGCCGCACTACGCACACTAGATTAGCCAACAATCATTATATCATACTACATTATTATATTCATTTACACATTATTCAATTATTATATTCATTAACACATTATTACATTATTGTATTCATTTACACAATATTACATTATTATATTCATTCACACAATATTACATTATTATATTCATGTACAAATTATAGTCGGTCGCGCACATTATATATGGTGAAATTAGAACAGTGTAGTTAGCATAGTCGAAAGTGTCAAACGAACAACAGCCATAATTGTGAAACGTAGTGATTGCAATGCCGGGGACTGCGGTGAAGGACACAAAAACTGGCGGGGGGTCGGTACCTGGTACTCCAACCGCCAACCCACCTCCAGTTGTGATCACAATGCCGGGGGCCGCAGCGAAGGGCACGAAACCTAGCGATGGCTCGGTACCTAGCACTTCTGCGACCAATGCAACCCCAGAGATAGCACGTGTGTCCACAAAGCTTCCTTCTTTTTGGGAAGACTCTCCTGCAGCGTGGTTTGCAGCGGCTGAGGCAGAGTTCGACGTGTCTAACGTCATAAGAGATTATTAGCAATAGCACTAGCCATTAAACACTTTCGATACTTTCTGGAAGGTAGATTGTTTACAGTATTCACAGACCATAAACCTCTCACAACCGCGCTAACATCGAAGGCAGAAAAATCACCACGTCAGAGTCGACAACTTGATTTTATATCACAGTTCACCAATGACATTCGTTACATAGCTGGTGATAGCAACGTTGTAGCTGATGCGTTGTCGAGAGTGGGCGAAACACAAGTTATAACCAACATAACTTATGAGACGTTCTCTCAAGAACAGAAAACAGACAAACAATTTATGTTTATGTTTATGTTTATGTTTATTTGTCTATCGATGGACAATAATGCCCTCTGGAACCATTTTAGCAATGTTTTACAATTAGTTCTTTACAGTGGATTACAATAACATAGAACATAAAAGTGTGCACTATGGAACCAAATTTAACACAGAAACACGATCATTAAGCTCAGTTGGCGAAATCCTTGGCTCAAAAGCGTCGCTGACTGCGTTGAAAGCACGGCACATCAGTAGGAACGGGTCAGAGGAGCCAAATTGCGTTCTACAGTCGTCGAGGGCCAACATTGCCCGAGTCCGGAGCGGCCTGGCCGGAACGTACAGATTGATGGCAGCCAGTAGTGACGGAGAGTCAATACGGCCGTCGAGAAGTCCCGTGATGAACGACAACCTGGCTTTTCGTATTCGCTCACTTAGGGTGGGTAGCCCGAGTAGTAAACACCTAGTTCGGTAATCGAGCCTTTGGTTCCATGAGCGAAGAGCAAATCGTGAAATTTTGCGCTGGATTAATTCCAATCGAGCTAATGGACGCGCTGCAGTTGGCCACCAAACGATATTTGCATATTCCATCAACGACCGGATAAGTGAGCAATAGAGCGCCTTGGTGCAAGGTATATCATTAAGCTCGCGAGTCATATTGATAACTAGACCTAGCTTTCTGTTGCTGGTGGCTACTACGTGATCCAGTTGATCCTTAAATGATAGTTTTGTATCGAGCAAAACACCAAGATCCTTAACACATTGTTTTCGCGCCAAGGACTGTCCATTAAGCGCATATTCATACAATGATGGGCAGCGAGAACGACTGAAAGTGATAAAGCTTCACATTTATCTGTGCATAGGAATAAAGCATTACGGTAGCACCAACACTGGAACTCATGCAAGGAAGTTTGCAGTCGGGCGTGGTCTTCTGGTTCACGAATAACACGAAAAATTTTCGCGTCATCTGCGTACAGTAGGTGATTATCAGCCGGAAGGATCAACGTCGCGTCGTTGATGAAAAGAAGGAACAGCAAAGGACCCAGGTTGCTGCCCTGTGGGACTCCAGAAGATGCATGCACTGGACTTGACATGTACGGGCCTAACTTCACAGAATATTGACGATCTGTAAGGTACGATCTAAGCCACATTATCATAGGGTTTGAGAGACCAAGTAAGTCGAGTTTCGCAAGCAAGATGAAGTGCGATACACTGTCGAATGCTGCCTTGATATCCGTATAAATAGCATCTAGTTGTAAACCGGTATCGATAGATTTATGGCATTTGCTAACAAATTCTAGTAGATTAGTCGTTGTAGATCGCCTGGGTACAAAACCATGTTGATTCACACTAATATAGTTGCAGGCCGAGGCCAACAATGGCTCGTAGATTAGCATTTCAAACACCTTTGCACACACGCTGAGTGAGGTTATGCCACGATAGTTTACAGCATCATTCTTACAGCCCTTCTTGTAGATGGGTGTCATCCAGGAAGATTTCCAAGTGGCAGGAAAGGTTCCACATCTCAGGGACTCCTTAAAAATCTTCATCAGCGTGGGAGCAAGCGCAGAAGCACACCACTTTAGGATAACGGCCGGTATACCATCTGGGCCAGGAGTATATGAGGATTTGACACGTTTGATGGCAGAGGTGATCGTATCGACGGTGATGACTGGTAGCATACGGAGCAGTGCACCAACAGGTGTGTTAGAGAGAGCATCGGCCACATCTTCTGGACCAGTAGTTTGGGAAGCGAAGTTGTCCTTGAAGCGCAAGGCAAACAATTTACACATTTCTGGCAGGGAACAGGCACTGTCACCGTCATAACGTATAATGCTTGGTAATCCAGCAGATTTTCGTTTTTTGTCCATATAACTCCAAAAGCGCCTAGGGTACTTGCAGAGGGAACGTGCAGTTTTTTTTTTTTTCAAATAACTTCGGTGACAGGATCTATTATATCGGCGATAGAGAGAATGAACTCTGTTGTAGTAAAGACGTGACGTGCTGTTTCGTTCTGCTCGTTGATCAGAATAGGCTTTTCTTTTTTCTTTTTTTAATGCATTTAGTGTGCGATCAGCCCATGGTGGCCCACGACGAGGAATTTTAACAGGAGTGCATTCACATATAGCAGATCTCATGAACTCACAAAAAGCTTTTGTGGCATCGTCAATGGTTGAATAGTCCGAACAGTTAAAAGAATTGTCAAAAGATAAAATCAATCGCTCCAATTTTGGAAGGTCAACACGAGCATAATTCAGCCTTTTATCAGCATCAATGGCTGTAGCGATCGTAACTGGGGCTACGTTGTCCAAATCAAAGTCAAGCGGAGGGTGGTGTTCGTCGATAGTAGTAAGGGGATATTCACAGACACGTATTGAAGAACATGTAGATGCAGCTGGCCAATTTGCGTAAATTAGGTCAAGTATTCGCCCCGATGAGTTAGTATTGAAGTTAAGCTGGTATAGTCCACTCTGATGCAAACCATCAACGAACTGGACACTGCGCGCAGAGCGTGCATGAGGCTCATAGAAATCAAAAGCAGCTCCATTTTCCTCTGACGCCGATGTCCAGGATAGCGTAGACTGGTTGAAATCACCAATAAGCATGAATCTGTCTCTCGGACCAAGAGTAGTGCAGATATTAGCAACGAAGTCGATCAATGCACTTATTTTCTCCTCATTCATGCTATGGTTAGGAGGCAGGTAGGCAGCGGCAATAAAAAACGGTGGTCGCATAACTGAATACATACGCAAGTGAGTTCTAACAGTTGCGGCAACATAGGAAGCACATAAGAGAGAAGAGAAACGTTGCATGCAATTAAAACACCACCCCACGAGAGTGAGAGCTGTTAGTGGCATCCCGGTCGCATCGGTAAACACGATACTCATCTCCTAGCAGGAGAGCGGTGGGAATACAGGGATCGAGCCAAGTTTCAGTGAGTACCAATACATCGTATTCCGTCTCAAGAACCGACAAACGGAACTCATCGGCTTTAGAACGCAGGCCACGCACATTCTGATAGTACACAGTGATACAAGCCGCTCGATCAGTGGGTGCTTGTTGCATAGTGTTAGTAGGCGCTGGGGTGTTGCATTTTAGCGAGCTTATCGAAGAAGGTGAGTGTATTGTGTTTGTTGTCGAAGGATTTGCTCGAGCCGTATGCGCAAAATATGGCTGCGCTGCTGTAGTGCGGTTACTTCGGAAAAAACTGAACCAGTGTAGTTTGAAGTGTTTTTGAACGTGACATGTACGGAAGAGTGGGTGAAGGGAGAGTGCAGTTCATATCGGTTGGTGATTGTTCGGTTTGTGTTGGTGCGGGTTCATGGATATGTACAGGTGAGTATGGATTATTGTGGGGATTATTGTGTTGGGTACAAGGCTGCTATGGTGCCGGTGAGTGTTGAGTGCGATGTTGTAGTGGTCCCGGTGTCTGCTGCGTTAAGTGCCTTACTACGAAGGGCAGCAGGGATTCTGACCTTGAACGATACAGCACTCAATGGGCTAGGAACCGTTCCTGCTTTTAGCAGACTAAAAGCAATTACGTCTGCAGTGTCCAACTGCAAACACACCAACGAGACAACTTGCTCTATGGTGACGGACGCAGCCAACCTTGAAAGATGCAGCCACAAATAATCGGTTCTTGGTGTCTGTGAAACAGTTGGTATTGAAGTGGAGGTTGTATTAGTACCTGTTATTATTGGTGGTAGTGAAGGACGATCGATCCGGTGAGTGTTGTTGGTATTTGTGACATTTGAGATTGCTGCACTGTCAACAAACACGGCATCTGAGGATGCAACTGCATCACGAAATAATCTTCGTCTTTTTCCGTTTGGTAGTGCATCTGGAAGCAATTGATTGCTATGTTGCAAGGATGCCGAATGGGCCGTGGCGATTCCGGCAAAGCCCTCCCGAATCTCCTGTATTACCGGTGGGACCAAGCTAGCCTTCATGGCATCAACAGCAGCTGTGAGGGCTGCCTGAAATCCAACCTGCATACCCATGCCCTTGATCGCCTTGCTACGCGGATTCCCGATGGCGTTAGTACACCCAATGCAACTCCAGTGCAGGGAAGCCATCCGTTTCACTTCGTCGATGACCGATATAGGAACCTTGGTGCACGCCAGATGGTATGTACCCTCACAATATAGGCACGTAATTGACCCTTCAACCAGTGCTTCAGAACATGCATAACACACATCATCCATTTTAGATGCCGCTGTAGATGAACGTCGAAGGAGCCACAAATAGAAGCCAAATATATCGCGAACACGGTGGATGTCGTCAGGAACACGATGGCAGGGTCACGAGACTTCACTAATGGACACAACAAAACTAGTGTTGACTAGAGCAAAACCAGATTACAACAATAAAATAGCGGGCAAATGCGGAGCGATAGCAGTAGAAACGCTATGTGGACAACTGTCAAAGAGTGTCAAAAAAGGTTACAACATCTATTAGAAAACATGAAAAACACAAAATACAAACTTAGTCAACTAGTGCTAGACAAAACCAGCCTAGTTTTTGAAACCTCTGCGGGAAAGAACAGGTTGTACGTACCATTGTCTCTGAGAAAAATCATTTTCGATAATACTCATAGCTTTTCGCACCCAGGAATCCGTGCTTCACGGAAAATGCTGGTGGAACGATATTTTTGGCCTTCGATTAATAAAGATGCAGCAAATTGGACGAGAGCCTGTATAGGATGTCAGAAAGCAAAGGTGGTGCGACACACTCGTTCGCCACTGGAAACGTTCCAGGTACCAAAAGGAAGATTTGACCACATCCACATGGATATCGTGGGTCCGTTGCCTCCTTCAGAGGACAAGATGTATCTTCTGACCATCGTCGATCGCTTCACACGATGGCCGGAATGTTTCCCCATGACAGACATCACAGCACCAACTATTGCAAAAACATTTGTAGAGCAATATATATCGCGTTTTGGATGCCCGTTAGTTGTAACAACTGATAGAGGTCGTCAATTTCAATCTAGACTGTTCGAGGAATTGACAAAATTGCTCGGCACTCATCACATAAAAACTACAGCCTATCACCCGCAAGCCAATGGCATGGTCGAACGATTTCATCGGCAACTGAAGGGAGCTATAAAAGCGCACGATGATACCTTACATTGGACTCGATATTTGCCTCTAATGTTGCTTGGCATAAGAGTTTCCTTTAAAAACGACATCAAGGGTTCCCCAGCGGAAATGGTGTATGGACAAAGTCTAAGGCTTCCGTCCGAAGTTTTTACACCCTCCGATAATAACCCGACAGATCTCCCCGATTTCATCCTAAATTTGAAAAATGCATTCAGATCCGTGGAACCTATTCCCCCTAACATAAAACAAAGCTACTCACAGTTCATGCCCAAAAGCCTGGAGACGTGCAAGAATGTCTTCGTTAGAGTTGACAAAGTCAAAACTGGTTTACAACCACCTTACGAAGGACCCTACGAAGTAATACGTAGATGCAGAAAATTTTTCATAGTCAAACGAAATAACAAGAACGAATCGATCTCCATAGATAGACTCAAACCAGCGTTTGTTCTCGAGGATCTGACCAAAAAGAAGCAACTACGATTCCACATCAATTAATGCCATAGTCCGCGTCTCGCGTTTGACGGCAATCATATCCAAAAAACAGTGACTCCGTCACTGGAGGGGGGTCCTGTGGTGATCATACCACATACCGCGTACCCGTAAGGCGCTAC
This sequence comes from Anopheles merus, assembly GCF_017562075.2. Classification (NCBI taxonomy): domain Eukaryota; kingdom Metazoa; phylum Arthropoda; class Insecta; order Diptera; family Culicidae; genus Anopheles; species Anopheles merus. The sequence goes on along the minus strand of NW_024427596.1, from coordinate 221,802 downwards.
GTTTTTGTGTTCAGCACTGTCAGCGCCGAGTGCAATCACGACGTTGTACTAGCGTCCGCTAGATGGTACCAGAAATGATAGGGAGTAGCAGGACGACAACGTAGGGACCGAACATCCACGAACCATAGGAGAGCAGGGATAAAAGATCGCACCGATAGGAGAGCAGGGATAAACGATTGCACCGGGCGATCGTCTTTCTCTTATCATTCCGACCGCCAAACTGTACGCTCGTGAGGTTCTTCCGTTCCGTTTATCTGTGCGTGATTATAGTGCGTAATAATAAAGTTGGTGTACGACAAAGATCCAACAAGTGGTGACCCCGACGTGATCCGCGCATAACGGAAAAAACGGAAGATAGTGCAATAGTGAACGCTACATTGCGCTGTTTAAGGTGCCGTTGTCCAGGAAGATAGTGCAACCGCACCGACCAGCTTCCTCTTCGTGTGCGAGCTTAACCAACGTCGTCGCACCGCACCGCGCAGCATCCTCTCTGTGTGAGAATTTGTGCAATGTCGTTGCACAGCACCGTACTGCACCGTGCTTGAGTTCATCGTCACACCAAACCGAGCCACGTTTAGCTACGTTTCGCCTGAACCACGTCATCGTCTCGCACTACGCATTGACACAGCAAAGCTAAACGCACTTTGGCGCGTCGTGCATAAACGGGCAAACCAACCGCGCATTGCACCAGTTCCGAGCGTCACCGGAGTCCTACCATCCATACGCACAGGCAGTGCCATCCATGCGGACCCCATACTCGGCATTAAAAGTGCAAGCCGGTTTCACATTCCGGTTGCCGTCATCACCCTAACTCAGTGGCACCGATCGGCAGTTGCGAAGTGCCTGCAGCACCGCAGCAGGATAATCATCTTGCGGCAAGTACCTTGTCATCGGGATTATCGCAGCTGCACCAGAAATCACGTGAAACGATACCACTGCTGCGTCATCGCTCTCATCGCAGTTCATCGACGCCATCTCGTGGCAACCGCCATCGCAATTCATCGACGCCACCTCGTGGCATCCGTCATCGCAGTGCATCGAAGCCACCTCGTGGGAACCGCCATCGCAGTTCATCGACGCTACCTCGTGGCAACCGTCATTGCAGTGCTCAAAGCCTTCCCGTGGAAATCGCCATCGCAGCTCATCGACGCCATCGCAACTCATCGGCGTCACCTCATGGCAACCGCCATCGCTGTGCAGCGACGTTATCGTTGCAGTTTATCCACCACAAGGAAACCATCGGTGAGCGCGTTCCATTTTCTATAATTTTTTTTTATTACTATGAATATTTTTTTTATTACGTGGTCGAATATCACCAAACCATTGTAAATTGCCGCACTACGCACACTAGATTAGCACACAATATTACATTATCATTCATTACTATTCATGTACAAATTATAGTCGGTCGCGCACATTATATATGGTGAAATTAGAACAGTGTAGTTAGCATAGTCGAAAGTGTCAAACGAACAACAGCCATAATTGTGAAACGTAGTGATTGCAATGCCGGGGACTGCGGTGAAGGACACAAAAACTTCGGTACCTGGTACTCCAACCGCCAACCCACCTCCAGTTGTGATCACAATGCCGGGGGCCGCAGCGAAGGGCACGAAACCTAGCGATGGCTCGGTACCTAGCACTTCTGCGACCAATGCAACCCCAGAGATAGCACGTGTGTCCACAAAGCTTCCTTCACTCTCCTGCAGCGTGGTTTGCAGCGGCTGAGGCAGAGTTCGACGTGTCTAACGTCAGCAATAGCACTAGCACTTTCGATACTTTCATTGTTTCAGAAGGCAGGCAGAAAAATCACCACGTCAGAGTCGACAACTTGATTTTATATCACAGTTCACCAATGACATTCGTTACATAGCTGGTGATAGCAACGTTGTAGCTGATGCGTTGTCGAGAGTGGGCGAAACACAAGTTATAACCAACATAACTTATGAGACGTTCTCTCAAGAACAGAAAACAGACAAACAATTTATGTTTATGTTTATGTTTATGTTTATTTGTCTATCGATAGACAATAATGCCCTCTGGAACCATTTTAGCAATGTTTTACAATTAGTTCTTTACAGTGGATTACAATAACATAGAACATAAAAGTGTGCACTATGGAACCAAATTTAACACAGAAACACGATCATTAAGCTCAGTTGGCGAAATCCTTGGCTCAAAAGCGTCGCTGACTGCGTTGAAAGCACGGCACATCAGTAGGAACGGGTCAGAGGAGCCAAATTGCGTTCTACAGTCGTCGAGGGCCAACATTGCCCGAGTCCGGAGCGGCCTGGCCGGAACGTACAGATTGATGGCAGCCAGTAGTGACGGAGAGTCAATACGGCCGTCGAGAAGTCCCGTGATGAACGACAACCTGGCTTTTCGTATTCGCTCACTTAGGGTGGGTAGCCCGAGTAGTAAACACCTAGTTCGGTAATCGAGCCTTTGGTTCCATGAGCGAAGAGCAAATCGTGAAATTTTGCGCTGGATTGATTCCAATCGAGCTAATGGACGCGCTGCAGTTGGCCACCAAACGATATTTGCATATTCCATCAACGACCGGATAAGTGAGCAATAGAGCGCCTTGGTGCAAGGTATATCATTAAGCTCGCGAGTCATATTGATAACTAGACCTAGCATTCTGTTGCTGGTGGCTACTACGTGATCCAGTTGATCCTTAAATGATAGTTTTGTATCGAGCAAAGATCCTAGATAGCAAAGATCTGTGCATAGGAATAAAGCATTACGGTAGCACCAACACTGGAACTCATGCAAGGAAGTTTACAGTCGGGCGTGGTCTTCTGGTTCACGAATAACACGAAAAATTTTCGCGTCATCTGCGTACAGTAGGTGATTATCAGCCGGAAGGATCAACGTCGCGTCGTTGATGAAAAGAAGGAACAGCAAAGGACCCAGGTTGCTGCCCTGTGGGACTCCAGAAGATGCATGCACTGGACTTGACATGTACGGGCCTAACTTCACAGAATATTGACGATCTGTAAGGTACGATCTAAGCCACATTATCATAGGGTTTGAGAGACCAAGTAAGTCGAGTTTCGCAAGCAAGATGAAGTGCGATACACTGTCGAATGCTGCCTTGATATCCGTATAAATAGCATCTAGTTGTAAACCGGTATCGATAGATTTATGGCATTTGCTAACAAATTCTAGTAGATTAGTCGTTGTAGATCGCCTGGGTACAAAACCATGTTGATTCACACTAATATAGTTGCAGGCCGAGGCCAACAATCAGTGGCGGATTTAGGGTGTTGGGGGCCCAAAGCGATAAAAGGATTGGAGGCCCCCGCTTGGTGTCGACCGAGGGGAGGGAGGTGCATATGGTTGCATTAGGTTTTGAATCAAACACACTTTAATGGTTTGCTCGGGGGAGGGGGGTGCTCAGAATCCTTGTACTGGGCCCCAATAGTCCCTTCATCCATGGGGCCCCTAACTAGCACAGAAGCTCTTGCTGAGACTACTGTACACATTGTTCTATATGCTGGAATTACCATACACGGGCCCCTACATTGACGGGGCCCCCCGCGGCCGCTCAGTCCGCGCACCGTTAAATCCGCCACTGCCAACAATGGCTCGTAGATTAGCATTTCAAACACCTTTGCACACACGCTGAGTGAGGTTATGCCACGATAGTTTACAGCATCATTCTTACAGCCCTTCTTGTAGATGGGTGTCATCCAGGAAGATTTCCAAGTGGCAGGAAAGGTTCCACATCTCAGGGACTCCTTAAAAATCTTCATCAGCGTGGGAGCAAGCGCAGAAGCACACCACTTTAGGATAACGGCCGGTATACCATCTGGGCCAGGAGTATATGAGGATTTGACACGTTTGATGGCAGAGGTGATCGTATCGACGGTGATGACTGGTAGCATACGGAGCAGTGCACCAACAGGTGTGTTAGAGAGAGCATCGGCCACATCTTCTGGACCAGTAGTTTGGGAAGCGAAGTTGTCCTTGAAGCGCAAGGCAAACAATTTACACATTTCTGGCAGGGAACAGGCACTGTCACCGTCATAACGTATAATGCTTGGTAGTCCAGCAGATTTTCGTTTTTTGTCCATATAACTCCAAAAGCGCCTAGGGTACTTGCAGAGGGAACGTGCAGTTTTTTTTTTTTTTTTCAAATAACTTCGGTGACAGGATCTATTATATCGGCGATAGAGAGAATGAACTCTGTTGTAGTAAAGACGTGACGTGCTGTTTCGTTCTGCTCGTTGATCAGAATAGGCTTTTCTTTTTTCTTTTTTTAATGCATTTAGTGTGCGATCAGCCCATGGTGGCCCACGACGAGGAATTTTAACAGGAGTGCATTCACATATAGCAGATCTCATGAACTCACAAAAAGCTTTTGTGGCATCGTCAATGGTTGAATAGTCCGAACAGTTAAAAGAATTGTCAAAAGATAAAATCAATCGCTCCAATTTTGGAAGGTCAACACGAGCATAATTCAGCCTTTTATCAGCATCAATGGCTGTAGCGATCGTAACTGGGGCTACGTTGTCCAAATCAAAGTCAAGCGGAGGGTGGTGTTCGTCGATAGTAGTAAGGGGATATTCACAGACACGTATTGAAGAACATGTAGATGCAGCTGGCCAATTTGCGTAAATTAGGTCAAGTATTCGCCCCGATGAGTTAGTATTGAAGTTAAGCTGGTATAGTCCACTCTGATGCAAACCATCAACGAACTGGACACTGCGCGCAGAGCGTGCATGAGGCTCATAGAAATCAAAAGCAGCTCCATTTTCCTCTGACGCCGATGTCCAGGATAGCGTAGACTGGTTGAAATCACCAATAAGCATGAATCTATCTCTCGGACCAAGAGTAGTGCAGATATTAGCAACGAAGTCGATCAATGCACTTATTTTCTCCTCATTCATGCTATGGTTAGGAGGCAGGTAGGCAGCGGCAATAAACAAACGGTGGTCGCATAACTGAATACATACGCAAGTGAGTTCTAACAGTTGCGGCAACATAGGAAGCACATAAGAGAGAAGAGAAACGTTGCATGCAATTAAAACACCACCCCACGAGAGTGAGAGCTGTTAGTGGCATCCCGGTCGCATCGGTAAACACGATACTCATCTCCTAGCAGGAGAGCGGTGGGAATACAGGGATCGAGCCAAGTTTCAGTGAGTACCAATACATCGTATTCCGTCTCAAGAACCGACAAACGGAACTCATCGGCTTTAGAACGCAGGCCACGCACATTCTGATAGTACACAGTGATACAAGCCGCTCGATCAGTGGGTGCTTGTTGCATAGTGTTAGTAGGCGCTTGGGGTGTTGCATTTTAGCGAGCTTATCGAAGAAGGTGAGTGTATTGTGTTTGTTGTCGAAGGATTTGCTCGAGCCGTATGCGCAAAATATGGCTGCGCTGCTGTAGTGCGGTTACTTCGGAAAAAACTGAACCAGTGTAGTTTGAAGTGTTTTTGAACGTGACGTGTACGGAAGAGTGGGTGAAGGGAGAGTGCAGTTCATATCGGTTGGTGATTGTTCGGTTTGTGTTGGTGTGGGTTCATGGATATGTACAGGTGAGTATGGATTATTGTGGGGATTATTGTGTTGGGTACAAGGCTGCTATGGTGCCGGTGAGTGTTGAGTGCGATGTTGTAGTGGTCCCGGTGTCTGCTGCGTTAAGTGCCTTACTACGAAGGGCAGCAGGGATTCTGACCTTGAACGATACAGCACTCAATGGGCTAGGAACCGTTCCTGCTTTTAGCAGACTAAAAGCAATTACGTCTGCAGTGTCCAACTGCAAACACACCAACGAGACAACTTGCTCTATGGTGACGGACGCAGCCAACCTTGAAAGATGCAGCCACAAATAATCGGTTCTTGGTGTCTGTGAAACAGTTGGTATTGAAGTGGAGGTTGTATTAGTACCTGTTATTATTGGTGGTAGTGAAGGACGATCGATCCGGTGAGTGTTGTTGGTATTTGTGACATTTGAGATTGCTGCACTGTCAACAAACACGGCATCTGAGGATGCAACTGCATCACGAAATAATCTTCGTCTTTTTCCGTTTGGTAGTGCATCTGGAAGCAATTGATTGCTATGTTGCAAGGATGCCGAATGGGCCGTGGCGATTCCGGCAAAGCCCTCCCGAATCTCCTGTATTACCGGTGGGACCAAGCTAGCCTTCATGGCATCAACAGCAGCTGTGAGGGCTGCCTGAAATCCAACCTGCATACCCATGCCCTTGATCGCCTTGCTACGCGGATTCCCGATGGCGTTAGTACACCCAATGCAACTCCAGTGCAGGGAAGCCATCCGTTTCACTTCGTCGATGACCGATATAGAAACCTTGGTGCACGCCAGATGGTATGTACCCTCACAATATAGGCACGTAATTGACCCTTCAACCGGGCCCAGTGCTTCAGAACATGCATAACACACATCATCCATTTTAGATGTCGCTGTAGATGAACGTCGAAGGAGCCACAAATAGAAGCCAAATATATCGCGAACACGGTGGATGTCGTCAGGAACACGATGGCAGGGTCACGAGACTTCACTAATGGACACAACAAAACTAGTGTTGACTAGAGCAAAACCAGATTACAACAATAAAATAGCGGGCAAATGCGGAGCGATAGCAGTAGACACGCTATGTGGACAACTGTCAAAGAGTGTCAAAAAAGATTACAACATCTATTAGAAAACATGAAAAACACAAAATACAAACTTAGTCAACTAGTGCTAGACAAAACCAGCCTAGTTTTTGAAACCTCTGCGGGAAAGAACAGGTTGTACGTACCATTGTCTCTGAGAAAAATCATTTTCGATAATACTCATAGCTTTTCGCACCCAGGAATCCGTGCTTCACGGAAAATGCTGGTGGAACGATATTTTTGGCCTTCGATTAATAAAGATGCAGCAAATTGGACGAGAGCCTGTATAGGATGTCAGAAAGCAAAGGTGGTGCGACACACTCGTTCGCCACTGGAAACGTTCCAGGTACCAAAAGGAAGATTTGACCACATCCACATGGATATCGTGGGTCCGTTGCCTCCTTCAGAGGACAAGATGTATCTTCTGACCATCGTCGATCGCTTCACACGATGGCCGGAATGTTTCCCCATGACAGACATCACAGCACCAACTATTGCAAAAACATTTGTAGAGCAATATATATCGCGTTTTGGATGCCCGTTAGTTGTAACAACTGATAGAGGTCGTCAATTTCAATCTAGACTGTTCGAGGAATTGACAAAATTGCTCGGCACTCATCACATAAAAACTACAGCCTATCACCCGCAAGCCAATGGCATGGTCGAACGATTTCATCGGCAACTGAAGGGAGCTATAAAAGCGCACGATGATACCTTACATTGGACTCGATATTTGCCTCTAATGTTGCTTGGCATAAGAGTTTCCTTTAAAAACGACATCAAGGGTTCCCCAGCGGAAATGGTGTATGGACAAAGTCTAAGGCTTCCGTCCGAAGTTTTTACACCCTCCGATAATAACCCGACAGATCTCCCCGATTTCATCCTAAATTTGAAAAATGCATTCAGATCCGTGGAACCTATTCCCCCTAACATAAAACAAAGCTACTCACAGTTCATGCCCAAAAGCCTGGAGACGTGCAAGAATGTCTTCGTTAGAGTTGACAAAGTCAAAACTGGTTTACAACCACCTTACGAAGGACCCTACGAAGTAATACGTAGATGCAGAAAATTTTTCATAGTCAAACGAAATAACAAGAACGAATCGATCTCCATAGATAGACTCAAACCAGCGTTTGTTCTCGAGGATCTGACCAAAAAGAAGCAACTACGATTCCACATCAATTAATGCCATAGTCCGCGTCTCGCGTTTGACGGCAATCATATCCAAAAAACAGTGACTCCGTCACTGGAGGGGGGTCCTGTGGTGATCATACCACATACCGCGTACCCGTAAGGCGCTACGTTTTTGTGTTCAGCACTGTCAGCGCCGGCAGTGCAATCACGACGTTGTACTAGCGTCCGCTAGATGGTACCAGAAATGATAGGGAGTAGCAGGACGACAACGTAGGGACCGAACATCCACGAACCATAGGAGAGCAGGGATAAAAGATCGCACCGATAGGAGAGCAGGGATAAACGATTGCACCGGGCGATCGTCTTTCTCTTATCATTCCGACCGCCAAACTGTACGCTCGTGAGGTTCTTCCGTTCCGTTTATCTGTGCGTGATTATAGTGCGTAATAATAAAGTTGGTGTACGACAAAGATCCAACAAGTGGTGACCCCGACGTGATCCGCGCATAACGGAAAAAACGGAAGATAGTGCAATAGTGAACGCTACATTGCGCTGTTTAAGGTGCCGTTGTCCAGGAAGATAGTGCAACCGCACCGACCAGCTTCCTCTTCGTGTGCGAGCTTAACCAACGTCGTCGCACCGCACCGCGCAGCATCCTCTCTGTGTGAGAATTTGTGCAATGTCGTTGCACAGCACCGTACTGCACCGTGCTTGAGTTCATCGTCACACCAAACCGAGCCACGTTTAGCTACGTTTCGCCTGAACCACGTCATCGTCTCGCACTACGCATTGACACAGCAAAGCTAAACGCACTTTGGCGCGTCGTGCACAAACGGGCAAACCAACCGCGCATTGCACCAGTTCCGAGCGTCACCGGAGTCCTACCATCCATACGCACAGGCAGTGCCATCCATGCGGACCCCATACTCGGCATTAAAAGTGCAAGCCGGTTTCACATTCCGGTTGCCGTCATCACCCTAACTCAGTGGCACCGATCGGCAGTTGCGAAGTGCCTGCAGCACCGCAGCAGGATAATCATCTTGCGGCAAGTACCTTGTCATCGGGATTATCGCAGCTGCACCAGAAATCACGTGAAACGATACCACTGCTGCGTCATCGCTCTCATCGCAGTTCATCGACGCCATCTCGTGGCAACCGCCATCGCAATTCATCGACGCCACCTCGTGGCATCCGTCATCGCAGTGCATCGAAGCCACCTCGTGGGAACCGCCATCGCAGTTCATCGACGCTACCTCGTGGCAACCGTCATTGCAGTGCTCAAAGCCTTCCCGTGGAAATCGCCATCGCAGCTCATCGACGCCATCGCAACTCATCGGCGTCACCTCATGGCAACCGCCATCGCTGTGCAGCGACGTTATCGTTGCAGTTTATCCACCACAAGGAAACCATCGGTGAGCGCGTTCCATTTTCTATAATTTTTTTTTATTACTATGAATATTTTTTTTATTACGTGGTCGAATATCACCAAACCATTGTAAATTGCCGCACTACGCACACTAGATTAGCCAACAATCATTATATCATACTACATTATTATATTCATTTACACATTATTCAATTATCATATTCATTAACACATTATTACATTATTGTATTCATTTACACAATATTACATTATTATATTCATTCACACAATATTACATTATTATATTCATGTACAAATTATAGTCGGTCGCGCACATTATATATGGTGAAATTAGAACAGTGTAGTTAGCATAGTCGAAAGTGTCAAACGAACAACAGCCATAATTGTGAAACGTAGTGATTGCAATGCCGGGGACTGCGGTGAAGGACACAAAAACTGGCGGGGGGTCGGTACCTGGTACTCCAACCGCCAACCCACCTCCAGTTGTGATCACAATGCCGGGGGCCGCAGCGAAGGGCACGAAACCTAGCGATGGCTCGGTACCTAGCACTTCTGCGACCAATGCAACCCCAGAGATAGCACGTGTGTCCACAAAGCTTCCTTCTTTTTGGGAAGACTCTCCTGCAGCGTGGTTTGCAGCGGCTGAGGCAGAGTTCGACGTGTCTAACGTCATAAGAGATTATTAGCAATAGCACTAGCCATTAAACACTTTCGATACTTTCTGGAAGGTAGATTGTTTACAGTATTCACAGACCATAAACCTCTCACAACCGCACTAACATCGAAGGCAGAAAAATCACCACGTCAGAGTCGACAACTTGATTTTATATCACAGTTCACCAATGACATTCGTTACATAGCTGGTGATAGCAACGTTGTAGCTGATGCGTTGTCGAGAGTGGGCGAAACACAAGTTATAACCAACATAACTTATGAGACGTTCTCTCAAGAACAGAAAACAGACAAACAATTTATGTTTATGTTTATGTTTATGTTTATTTGTCTATCGATAGACAATAATGCCCTCTGGAACCATTTTAGCAATGTTTTACAATTAGTTCTTTACAGTGGATTACAATAACATAGAACATAAAAGTGTGCACTATGGAACCAAATTTAACACAGAAACACGATCATTAAGCTCAGTTGGCGAAATCCTTGGCTCAAAAGCGTCGCTGACTGCGTTGAAAGCACGGCACATCAGTAGGAACGGGTCAGAGGAGCCAAATTGCGTTCTACAGTCGTCGAGGGCCAACATTGCCCGAGTCCGGAGCGGCCTGGCCGGAACGTACAGATTGATGGCAGCCAGTAGTGACGGAGAGTCAATACGGCCGTCGAGAAGTCCCGTGATGAACGACAACCTGGCTTTTCGTATTCGCTCACTTAGGGTGGGTAGCCCGAGTAGTAAACACCTAGTTCGGTAATCGAGCCTTTGGTTCCATGAGCGAAGAGCAAATCGTGAAATTTTGCGCTGGATTGATTCCAATCGAGCTAATGGACGCGCTGCAGTTGGCCACCAAACGATATTTGCATATTCCATCAACGACCGGATAAGTGAGCAATAGAGCGCCTTGGTGCAAGGTATATCATTAAGCTCGCGAGTCATATTGATAACTAGACCTAGCATTCTGTTGCTGGTGGCTACTACGTGATCCAGTTGATCCTTAAATGATAGTTTTGTATCGAGCAAAGATCCTAGATAGCAAAGATCTGTGCATAGGAATAAAGCATTACGGTAGCACCAACACTGGAACTCATGCAAGGAAGTTTACAGTCGGGCGTGGTCTTCTGGTTCACGAATAACACGAAAAATTTTCGCGTCATCTGCGTACAGTAGGTGATTATCAGCCGGAAGGATCAACGTCGCGTCGTTGATGAAAAGAAGGAACAGCAAAGGACCCAGGTTGCTGCCCTGTGGGACTCCAGAAGATGCATGCACTGGACTTGACATGTACGGGCCTAACTTCACAGAATATTGACGATCTGTAAGGTACGATCTAAGCCACATTATCATAGGGTTTGAGAGACCAAGTAAGTCGAGTTTCGCAAGCAAGATGAAGTGCGATACACTGTCGAATGCTGCCTTGATATCCGTATAAATAGCATCTAGTTGTAAACCGGTATCGATAGATTTATGGCATTTGCTAACAAATTCTAGTAGATTAGTCGTTGTAGATCGCCTGGGTACAAAACCATGTTGATTCACACTAATATAGTTGCAGGCCGAGGCCAACAATCAGTGGCGGATTTAGGGTGTTGGGGGCCCAAAGCGATAAAAGGATTGGAGGCCCCCGCTTGGTGTCGACCGAGGGGAGGGAGGTGCATATGGTTGCATTAGGTTTTGAATCAAACACACTTTAATGGTTTGCTCGGGGGAGGGGGGTGCTCAGAATCCTTGTACTGGGCCCCAATAGTCCCTTCATCCATGGGGCCCCTAACTAGCACAGAAGCTCTTGCTGAGACTACTGTACACATTGTTCTATATGCTGGAATTACCATACACGGGCCCCTACATTGACGGGGCCCCCCGCGGCCGCTCAGTCCGCGCACCGTTAAATCCGCCACTGCCAACAATGGCTCGTAGATTAGCATTTCAAACACCTTTGCACACACGCTGAGTGAGGTTATGCCACGATAGTTTACAGCATCATTCTTACAGCCCTTCTTGTAGATGGGTGTCATCCAGGAAGATTTCCAAGTGGCAGGAAAGGTTCCACATCTCAGGGACTCCTTAAAAATCTTCATCAGCGTGGGAGCAAGCGCAGAAGCACACCACTTTAGGATAACGGCCGGTATACCATCTGGGCCAGGAGTATATGAGGATTTGACACGTTTGATGGCAGAGGTGATCGTATCGACGGTGATGACTGGTAGCATACGGAGCAGTGCACCAACAGGTGTGTTAGAGAGAGCATCGGCCACATCTTCTGGACCAGTAGTTTGGGAAGCGAAGTTGTCCTTGAAGCGCAAGGCAAACAATTTACACATTTCTGGCAGGGAACAGGCACTGTCACCGTCATAACGTATAATGCTTGGTAGTCCAGCAGATTTTCGTTTTTTGTCCATATAACTCCAAAAGCGCCTAGGGTACTTGCAGAGGGAACGTGCAGTTTTTTTTTTTTTTTTCAAATAACTTCGGTGACAGGATCTATTATATCGGCGATAGAGAGAATGAACTCTGTTGTAGTAAAGACGTGACGTGCTGTTTCGTTCTGCTCGTTGATCAGAATAGGCTTTTCTTTTTTCTTTTTTTAATGCATTTAGTGTGCGATCAGCCCATGGTGGCCCACGACGAGGAATTTTAACAGGAGTGCATTCACATATAGCAGATCTCATGAACTCACAAAAAGCTTTTGTGGCATCGTCAATGGTTGAATAGTCCGAACAGTTAAAAGAATTGTCAAAAGATAAAATCAATCGCTCCAATTTTGGAAGGTCAACACGAGCATAATTCAGCCTTTTATCAGCATCAATGGCTGTAGCGATCGTAACTGGGGCTACGTTGTCCAAATCAAAGTCAAGCGGAGGGTGGTGTTCGTCGATAGTAGTAAGGGGATATTCACAGACACGTATTGAAGAACATGTAGATGCAGCTGGCCAATTTGCGTAAATTAGGTCAAGTATTCGCCCCGATGAGTTAGTATTGAAGTTAAGCTGGTATAGTCCACTCTGATGCAAACCATCAACGAACTGGACACTGCGCGCAGAGCGTGCATGAGGCTCATAGAAATCAAAAGCAGCTCCATTTTCCTCTGACGCCGATGTCCAGGATAGCGTAGACTGGTTGAAATCACCAATAAGCATGAATCTATCTCTCGGACCAAGAGTAGTGCAGATATTAGCAACGAAGTCGATCAATGCACTTATTTTCTCCTCATTCATGCTATGGTTAGGAGGCAGGTAGGCAGCGGCAATAAACAAACGGTGGTCGCATAACTGAATACATACGCAAGTGAGTTCTAACAGTTGCGGCAACATAGGAAGCACATAAGAGAGAAGAGAAACGTTGCATGCAATTAAAACACCACCCCACGAGAGTGAGAGCTGTTAGTGGCATCCCGGTCGCATCGGTAAACACGATACTCATCTCCTAGCAGGAGAGCGGTGGGAATACAGGGATCGAGCCAAGTTTCAGTGAGTACCAATACATCGTATTCCGTCTCAAGAACCGACAAACGGAACTCATCGGCTTTAGAACGCAGGCCACGCACATTCTGATAGTACACAGTGATACAAGCCGCTCGATCAGTGGGTGCTTGTTGCATAGTGTTAGTAGGCGCTTGGGGTGTTGCATTTTAGCGAGCTTATCGAAGAAGGTGAGTGTATTGTGTTTGTTGTCGAAGGATTTGCTCGAGCCGTATGCGCAAAATATGGCTGCGCTGCTGTAGTGCGGTTACTTCGGAAAAAACTGAACCAGTGTAGTTTGAAGTGTTTTTGAACGTGACGTGTACGGAAGAGTGGGTGAAGGGAGAGTGCAGTTCATATCGGTTGGTGATTGTTCGGTTTGTGTTGGTGTGGGTTCATGGATATGTACAGGTGAGTATGGATTATTGTGGGGATTATTGTGTTGGGTACAAGGCTGCTATGGTGCCGGTGAGTGTTGAGTGCGATGTTGTAGTGGTCCCGGTGTCTGCTGCGTTAAGTGCCTTACTACGAAGGGCAGCAGGGATTCTGACCTTGAACGATACAGCACTCAATGGGCTAGGAACCGTTCCTGCTTTTAGCAGACTAAAAGCAATTACGTCTGCAGTGTCCAACTGCAAACACACCAACGAGACAACTTGCTCTATGGTGACGGACGCAGCCAACCTTGAAAGATGCAGCCACAAATAATCGGTTCTTGGTGTCTGTGAAACAGTTGGTATTGAAGTGGAGGTTGTATTAGTACCTGTTATTATTGGTGGTAGTGAAGGACGATCGATCCGGTGAGTGTTGTTGGTATTTGTGACATTTGAGATTGCTGCACTGTCAACAAACACGGCATCTGAGGATGCAACTGCATCACGAAATAATCTTCGTCTTTTTCCGTTTGGTAGTGCATCTGGAAGCAATTGATTGCTATGTTGCAAGGATGCCGAATGGGCCGTGGCGATTCCGGCAAAGCCCTCCCGAATCTCCTGTATTACCGGTGGGACCAAGCTAGCCTTCATGGCATCAACAGCAGCTGTGAGGGCTGCCTGAAATCCAACCTGCATACCCATGCCCTTGATCGCCTTGCTACGCGGATTCCCGATGGCGTTAGTACACCCAATGCAACTCCAGTGCAGGGAAGCCATCCGTTTCACTTCGTCGATGACCGATATAGAAACCTTGGTGCACGCCAGATGGTATGTACCCTCACAATATAGGCACGTAATTGACCCTTCAACCGGGCCCAGTGCTTCAGAACATGCATAACACACATCATCCATTTTAGATGTCGCTGTAGATGAACGTCGAAGGAGCCACAAATAGAAGCCAAATATATCGCGAACACGGTGGATGTCGTCAGGAACACGATGGCAGGGTCACGAGACTTCACTAATGGACACAACAAAACTAGTGTTGACTAGAGCAAAACCAGATTACAACAATAAAATAGCGGGCAAATGCGGAGCGATAGCAGTAGACACGCTATGTGGACAACTGTCAAAGAGTGTCAAAAAAGATTACAACATCTATTAGAAAACATGAAAAACACAAAATACAAACTTAGTCAACTAGTGCTAGACAAAACCAGCCTAGTTTTTGAAACCTCTGCGGGAAAGAACAGGTTGTACGTACCATTGTCTCTGAGAAAAATCATTTTCGATAATACTCATAGCTTTTCGCACCCAGAAATCCGTGCTTCACGGAAAATGCTGGTGGAACGATATTTTTGGCCTTCGATTAATAAAGATGCAGCAAATTGGACGAGAGCCTGTATAGGATGTCAGAAAGCAAAGGTGGTGCGACACACTCGTTCGCCACTGGAAACGTTCCAGGTACCAAAAGGAAGATTTGACCACATCCACATGGATATCGTGGGTCCGTTGCCTCCTTCAGAGGACAAGATCTGACCATCTTCTATCGCTTCTGACCATCGTCGATCGCTTCACACGATGGCCGGAATGTTTCCCCAAGACAGACATCACAGCACCAACTATTGCAAAAACATTTGTAGAGCAATATATATCGCGTTTTGGATGCCCGTTAGTTGTAACAACTGATAGAGGTCGTCAATTTCAATCTAGACTGTTCGAGGAATTGACAAAATTGCTCGGCACTCATCACATAAAAACTACAGCCTATCACCCGCAAGCCAATGGCATGGTCGAACGATTTCATCGGCAACTGAAGGGAGCTATAATAGCGCACGATGATACCTTACATTGGACTCGATATTTGCCTCTAATGTTGCTTGGCATAAGAGTTTCCTTTAAAAACGACATCAAGGGTTCCCCAGCGGAAATGGTGTACGGACAAAGTCTAAGGCTTCCGTCCGAAGTTTTTACACCCTCCGATAATAACCCGACAGATCTCCCCGATTTCATCCTAAATTTGAAAAATGCATTCAGATCCGTGGAACCTATTCCCCCTAACATAAAACAAAGCTACTCACAGTTCATGCCCAAAAGCCTGGAGACGTGCAAGAATGTCTTCGTTAGAGTTGACAAAGTCAAAACTGGTTTACAACCACCTTACGAAGGACCCTACGAAGTAATACGTAGATGCAGAAAATTTTTCATAGTCAAACGAAATAACAAGAACGAATCGATCTCCATAGATAGACTCAAACCAGCGTTTGTTCTCGAGGATCTGACCAAAAAGAAGCAACTACGATTCCACATCAATTAATGCCATAGTCCGCGTCTCGCGTTTGACGGCAGTCATATCCAAAAAACAGTGACTCCGTCACTGGAGGGGGGTCCTGTGGTGATCATACCACATACCGCGTACCCGTAAGGCGCTACGTTTTTGTGTTCAGCACTGTCAGCGCCAGCAGTGCAATCACGACGTTGTACTAGCGTCCGCTAGATGGCACCAGAAATGATAGGGAGTAGCAGGACGACAACGTAGGGACCGAATATCCACGAACCATAGGAGAGCAGGGATAAACGATCGCACCGATAGGAGAGCAGGGATAAACGATCGCACCGATAGGAGAGCAGAGATAAACGATCGCACCGGGCGATCGTCTTTCTCTTATCATTCCGACCGCCAAACTGTACGCTCGTGAGGTTCTTCCGTTCCGTTTATCTGTGCGTGATTATAGTGCGTAATATAAAGTTGGTGTACGACAAAGATCCAACAGGGCGTTCACCTATCTGCACGTCACACCTACGTAGATTCTGATTATTTATTGGTAGGCCCGCTGATGTTGCCACCATCAGTATGGTCTTAGCCTCGTTTATCTGCAATCCGAGGTTCTCTGCCGCCTGCTCGATCCTTTGGTAGGCTTCTGCTACATAGGAGAGCCGCAGACCAATGATGTCTATATCATCAGCGTATGCCAGGATCTGGGTTCACTTATAGAAGATGGTTCCCGTAGTCTCCACCCTCGAGTCGCGGATGGCCCTCTCTAGCGCCAGGTTGAATAGGAGACAGGCAAGCCCGTCCCCCTGGCACAGACCTTTGGTGGTAGCAAAAGGTCCTGAGAGTTTTCCATCCACCCTCACCTGGCATTTGACGTTGGTCATAGTCATTCTAACTAGCCTTATCAGTTTGGCCGGGATTCCAAATGAGCTCATAGCGTCGTACAGTTTTACCCTGGCTGTGCTATCGTATGCGGCTTTGAAGTCAATGAAGAGATGGTATGTGTCGTGTCTGTATTCAGCCATCTTCTCCAAGATCTGCCGCATGGTGAAGATCTGATCAGTGGTTGATTTTCCGTTTCGGAACCCTCTTTGATAGTTTCCGACTATCTCTTCGACGTGCGGAACAAGGCGATCCTGAAGGATCAGGGAGAATATTTTATAGGCGGTATTCAACACCGTAATACCCCTGTAGTTGTTGCAGTCCAACCTATCTCCCTTCTTGTATATGGGGTAGATGATGCCGAGATTCCAGTCACAAGGCATCGATTCGCTATCCCACACCTCAGTAACAATTTGATGAATCTCGTTTTCTAGTCGTGCACCTCCATTCTTGACCAGTTCGGCTGCAATTCCGTCGGTTCCTGGTGCCTTGTTATTTTTCAGCCGACGGATAGCCTTTCGTGTTTCTTCTATGCTAGGTGGCAGTAGCATGACACTATCTGCTAGTGGCGCTTCTAGCTGTTCGCTAAACTGGTCATTGAGTAGTTCATCAAAGTACTGAGCCCACCGCGAGAGGACCTCTGGCTGGTTACTGACCACATCTCCATCCTTGTTGCGACAGCAGGTAACCTTAGGTACAACGTTGTTTCGGTGACCTGCTATCGCTTGGTAAAACTTTCGTGTCGGTCCGTACGCCTCTCTGGTTTGCTCGAGTTCCCGCATGTTTTGCTCTTCCAAAGCATGCTTCTTGGAGCGGTGAACTCGTTTCTCTTCGCGTCTGAGCCGTGAATATTCCTCTGCGCATGCCCGCGTTCTATGCCGTTGCTGCATTGCTCGGTATGCAGTATTCTTACGTTCGGTCACTTGTCTGCATTCATCGTCGAACCAGCCAGATTTGGTGTTGCCACGACGTGGTGGGAGTATATTTCTTGCACAGTTTGTTATTTTTGTTTTTAGAGCGTTCCACCTCTCGCTCGTAGTTTCATATCTGTTTTCTGGTAGTAGAGACTCTTCTAAAGCGGCTTTGAATTCCTGTTGGACAGTTATGTCCCTTAGAGAGTCCGTGTTGTGCCGAGGCTGCGTGTTTTCTCCGCCCCCATTGGCGCGGGGGCGGGCGATTCTACAACGTATCACTAAGCCAACCAATCGGAGAATCGGAAGTGATCGGAATCGATATTGGCTCCTCGATATGTTCTGACATTTAACAGGCTCGACTGTCGTCGGCGGCTTATTAACACGTGGTCGATCTGGTTGAAGGATTTTCCACGCGGGTGCGCCCATGTAATTTTGTGGATTTTCTTGCGCGCAAATTTGATACTTCCAACAACCCGATTGTTCGCTGCGGCGAACTGGACCAATCTACTACCATTATCATTACTGTGCTCGTGCAGACTGTGACAGCCAGTGTATTGGCGGTACATTGGCTCCCTACCGACTTTTGCGTTGAAGTCTCCCAGGATGATTATGAGGTCATGTCTGGGGCACGCATCTATAGTTCTAGCGAGGCGGCCGTAAAAAAGGTCCTTCTCCTCTTCCTCTTTATCTTCGGTTGGGGCGTGAACGTTTATGAGGCTAATATTAAAAAAATGCCTCGCATGCGCAGGGTGCATAACCTATCGTTTATAGCCTTGAAATCTATGATTACGGATTTCAGCCGAGGACCTACGGCGAAACCCGTTCCGAGTACGCGGTGGCGGTCGTAGCAGCTGTAATGTCGTAATGTAATGTAGCTGTAAATGTCGTAGCATTGCTTACCGCGCTTGTTGTGCACACCGTTCCCTAGCCACCGAATCTCTTGTTGAGCTACGAGGTCCATGCTCAGTGTGGCTAGGGCGTCATCAAGTTTTTTCAAGGCTCCGGCTTTGCTAAGAGTGCGTACGTTCCATGAGCCCATTTTCAGAGTAGTCCGGGGGCATTGCGTATGGTCGGTATCGGGATGTCCGTTTCGAAAACTTCTGTGGCTTTCCGTAGTCGTTGATTCATGGGACTGGGTGACTGGCCCTGCGCTCACGTGGCCGTTTTATTTAATGTCGGGTTGCCCCCCCCCCCCCCTCCGACGTTCAGACACCCAGTTTCCCGGGATACCCACCCCCCTCCTGTTTCGCCATATGCCACCATCCGCCCAAGGGGTTGGATCTAGCCCGTGTACCCAAGCTAGGATATATGGAGGCACATGTTACCACTCTGCGCGACGAGGACGTGTCGGAATAGGAGTTGGATGGGAGAGCCTATATTATCCCTCGGAGGGCTTCGGATCCCATCCCATTGCAGAGCTAATTAAAAGTGATACTAAAGGTAAAAGCCTGGCAAAATATAATCCTTTCCTTTTTGCGAAAGCAACCGAGATGATGTTGGGAGGGAAACCATTGCAAACAACAATGCTACGGGATGGTAAAATCTTTATGCGACTAAAAAACCACACCGAGGCAAAGAAATTAAAAAAGTTCAATCTTAACCACGGTACTGATAATATCAAAGTGGACATATATGAACACAAAACTCAAAACAGCACTAAAGGCATCATCAGATGTGACGCCTGCAAGTTTTTATCGGAAGAAGAACTTTTAGAAGGTCTTCGACCTCAAAAAGTCACCGATGTTTACATCATGAAGCTAAAGGGACAAAATGGGGAAACATATAACACACGTACCGCCATCATCACTTTCAAAACTACAGTGGTGCCCAGAAATAAAGAGATAGGATATTTCACGGAAAGGGTTGAACTTTTTGTACCCAATCCGATGAGATGCATGACATGTATGCGTTTTGGCCACACAAAAAATAATTGCTCTAGGGAGAAAATATGCGCAAAATGTGTAGAAAATTATCACGCAATTTGCAATAACCCAATTAAATGTAGTGAATGCGGAGAAAACCATTCGGCCTTAGACAAAGAATGCCCTATATGGAAGGATGAAGTGGAAATTAATAAAATACAAACAGAGAAACGTATTACCATGAGGGAAGCAAGACAAATTAGACGCGAAACAGTCCCATTAGTACCACGCAAATATACAAACGAAAAATATTCAACAATAGTAACAGGAAACACAAACGTAACACAAAAAAGAAATTTAGAAATGACAAGCGAAGAAGATGAAAATAATAAAAACTCCAACGGAGACACTCAGGAAACAAATATTAATAACGAAATTGAACAAAAAGAAACAGAACAACTCCAAACAATCGAAAACCAGAACAACAATACAAACTTAAGTGAAAATGAAATATATTTCAGTGACACAGAAGTACAAAATCTAGAAATTGGTGAGCATGATACATTCCCACAAAATCAATACACTGAACATATATAGTAAATCATTTGTATAATTTAAAAATAATCCAAACTAACATACAAAGCCTGATGAGAAACAGAGAAGAACTAAATCATATACTACATGAGGAAAAGTTTCACGTAGCATGTCTACAAGAAACTTGGCTAAAAAAAGATAAAAAATTACCATAACAGGATACAATATAATACGATCAGACAGGGATGACGGATATGGTGAGAGTTGCATCCTAATCAAAAAAAAAAAAATTAAATACACACAAATAAGCCTAACAGACGAAACAAACGGAACTCAAACTACATGAAGGAAACTTCCCAACCCGCTGCGCAAAGCGATCGAAAACTTGTCAGCCACTCGCTCAATGTAGCTAGAGAGCAAAAACCAATAACCAAAAGCAAGGTGAAAGGGAAAAGAGAACGTAGGTGTGAACTATTTTTCGGCCATTATCATTTTGGCGCCAACACGGTCGCGTACCGGAGCTTTTTTGTCAAAACGAGACATACAGCGCGCTCTTTCGAAATACCGTAAACGCTTCAATCGACCCGCTGCGCAAAGCGACGGAAGAAATCATGCCGTTCGGAGTATTTTATCATGTCATCTTTTTCCCTCCAACGGGAAATTTGTCAAGCAGCTCGTCGAGCTGCCCGTCCCTGGCTCCGCCTCATACCCCTCGCCTGAGCGCGCTGAGTGCGTGTGTGTGCAAAACTGTCGCGGAATGTATGCTCTTCCGGAATATTATGATCCATCGGAAAGGAAGGTGTTCATGAAAGGCTGAAAGACGAGTTGAAGCCCCTGTAAATGGTAACTGATGACCGGGGGAGGGGGTACTGGCACACAGCTGTTGGGAGATTTAACAGTATATCTAAATTGCCAGCGGAGGGAGGGAGTTGGGAGGGGGCTTAGGCCATGGGACCTTTACGATCATCAGTCACAGGCCCTACAATTATTGCCGGCATGAGGGGGGAGGGGCGGGGCAAATGGTTCTCCCGCCACAGGGCCCCAGCAACCATCTTTCCGCGGGCCCTTGTCGCTAATACTCTGTCCACTTGTAAACATACGCCATACTACATACTAGAGATCTTCGGCGACCGCCTAGTCCGTCTACCGTTAGATCCGCCGCTGGTTCATGACGGTGTTTTTTTGTTGAGGAGGTGCATCCTTCCTCCTGCCTGCTGCGTATGCACCGGACAGGAGATAGTGTGGCAGTATGCAAGTTGCACGCTGGATATGAGCGGTCCCGCAGCACCGCCGTCATTCCTCACATCTGCATGCTCGTCGTGGGTTCTAACCGCGTATGAACCGTCCGCCGTAGCAAGGGCTGTCTATCCGGCTACGTGTACGTCTGAAGTCCTGAAAAGGCCAACATGATCGCGTAGGCCGTAATTACAAGAATAATAATAACAAAAAGAACTTTGAAGCGCCATCCGTACCGGGAAAGAGTTTGTTATGACTTTGTTGCTGCCGGGTCTACCGCCGTGGCGCGACAAATGCACGGAATACACTTAAACAAAGGACATGAACCTACCGAGCCTTACCCATTCCAAGGCAGTGCCGGTCGCACGGCGTCATGATACCGACTCTAAGTCAACAAGCCGCAAGATTCTGGACGGACAGGTGCAGCACCATGCGCGCACCGTAATAAACCAATCCAGAATCCTCTTTTGTATGAGATCAATTCAAGTATTGATTCCACTTGCGTCCGCTAGCTGAATTGGAAAGAAATGTGCTACATATCAAATGCACGATTGCTTCGATCGTGTTTTTTTAATACCCCCAACAGCAGAACCGATCGCAAAGAGGTAGCGCGCTCATGTAGCGAAATCGTAAATGCATGGACTTTGTAGCCGCAGCGGATGAAAATGTACGCATCAGAATCAAATAGTTCTGGGGTTTCCACACGCGCACACACACACACACACACACACACACACACACACACACACACACACACACACACACACACACACACACACACACACACACACACACACACACACACACACACACACACACACACACACACACACACACACACACACACACACACACACACACACACACACACACACACACACACACACACACACACACACACACACACACGCGAGCGAGCACACACGTACGCACGCACACATGCACGCACGCACACACACACACACGCACGCACGCACACACACACACGCACACATGCACACATGCACGTACGCGTGCACGCGGGCACGCACCCCCGAAGTCGCTCAAGCACGCACTCCCCCACTAGACCACCCCCCACCCGCATGATCGATTACGGCTACCGTATCGGTAGAACGGCTGGTTCAGCTTTCTTGTATCGCATCCTCATCCCTAGCGCCGGGCGGGGTGGGGGATCGCGACATGATAGAGTGAACGGTCACTTTCCCCGCGCTGTGTGTGTGTGTGTCGCGACCCGAAAACTCGAGACAGATTTCTGCACATTTAACAAAAGTTATTTTTTTTTCATTATACACTGTGCTACATGATGCTTAGAAGGTCGTTGAAGCATCAAACATGTTCAAATTAAAAAATATTAGATTGGTGTTAGACGTTCTCCTACGCTTGTTTTAAATAGGCTTCTTCACCCTCGATTGCCACGGGCATCGAATGGTCTCATCAGCAGCGGCGCGGAATAAAATAAACCATCAATACACCGATAATACTTTGTATCCCAATACAGCTTCTCTGACGCTGTGAGGTCAAGGTCACACACAAATAAATAAATGCTAACACCTACCAATAACAATACACAACCGCAATGCACATATATGAATCAACGCATACACCACAACACCCAATCAGCTGGCAGCGGAAGGCACGGGCAGAAGCTCAAATAAGGCAAGGCAGGGTGAGGGATGGAGAAGAAGAGGACGAGAAAATGGGCGCCAATAATTTTAAATTTTTTGACCGTTTTTTTTGCTCCGCCGCCATAAATAGTTCGTCCATTTCGCCAACAGATGACGCTAACCCTGCGCAGGCCTGCGCAGGAATCGCTGAAGTCCCGCGCGGGAGACCAGTCAAAATCTGCGCTGCCCGCACAACAAAATCGAGCAGTTTTTGAGCTCGCTTTCTAGCTCGCTTTCCGCCGAAACCGATCGAGAAAGCGAGCAGAAACGTCCGAAGAACCGATCGAAGCTCTTGATCGATTGAAGCGTTTACGGTCTTTCGATAGAGCGCGCTGTATGTGTTTGTCTCTTTCTGACAAAAAAGCTTCGGTACGCAACCGTGTTGGCGCAAAAATGATAATGGCCGAAAAATAGTTCACACCCACGTTTTCTTTCTCCCTTCTTTTCCCTTTCACCTCGCTTTATCGTTATTGGTTTTTGCTCTCTAGCTACATTGAGCGAGTGGCTGAAAAGTTTTCGATCGCTTTGCGCAGCGGGTGGCCAGCGCAGGCTTTGATACATTTCCTGCGCTGGAAACTGCTCGAATTTGCGCAGCGGGTTTCCGCACAACAAAATCGAGCAGTTTTTGAGCTCGCTTTCTAGCTCGCTTTCTGCCGAAACCGATCGAGAAAGCGAACAGAAATGTCCGAAGAACCGATTGAAGCTCTTGATCGATTGAAGCGTTTACGGTATTTCGAGAGAGCGCGCTGTATGTGTATGTCTCTTTTTGTACGCGACCGTGTTGGCGCCAAAATGACAATGGCCGAAAAATAGTTCACACCCACGTTCTCTTTCTTCCCTCTTTTCCCTTTCACCTCGCTTTATCGTTATTGGTTTTTGCTCTCTAGCTACATTGAGCGAGTGGCTGACAAGTTTTCGATCGCTTTGCGCAGCGGGTTATTATAACAGTTGAAACGTCAGAGTGAAGTGTTTTTTCTGGTGCCATTTTGAGAATTGTCATCACGTTGTGCACAAGCTACCGACCCAAAACAAAACATTCGTACTCTTCAATCCATATCAAACAAAAAGTTCATTATAAAACACTTGTCATGTTGTTTTCTTGGTCCATGCGTTTCACCGCTATTCTGATACTCCTAGATAGATCATTTATTTATTCTTACTCAGTGTTTTGGGATGTTGTACACTGAGTACAAAACGGCATGCTTCTTGTTTGTCCGGCTTCTACCGAAGTTCTGACATAAACTTCAACACTACAACACATCGTTGTTCACTCACACACCCATGTTTTCAAGAGTTTATATGAGGCAATGGGTTAAATCGAGCATTTCACGAGGAGTTTAAGCTAAAAATGTAGAACAGTTGTCACCTGGGTTAGTTTTACTCTCAATTTACAAAGCACCACAGACCACTAAACAAATAATTCAATATACAATAGCAAAAATAATATATAACACTAGAAACTATAAAAAATCATAGTCACAGGAGACTTTAATGCACACCACACTTTTTGGGGAGACGATAAAATCGACCAAAAAAGACAAGCTATTTTAGACGAACTAAATAACTCAAATCTTATAATTCTAAAAAACATTACTTATACTTGCATTCCCACCGACCACAACAAGCGACAAACGGCAATAGACTTGACCATCATTTCAAAAGACATCTACCCAATCACTAAAAAAGAAATATTGAAAAAAAAACATATCGGAGCCAGCAACCAGCAAAAAATAATAACAATAGAAATACAAAAACAAAAAACTGGACCTATCAATAATACTGTAATCAATATTAACAAAGAAATAGAAAACATCAAAACTTTGAAAGGAAAAGATGTTAAGTACATAAAACAACTCACAAAAATATCAACAAAATAATATCAGACAGCAAACAAAAAATAAAATTTCATTTGAAATCATGGTGGAACAATACACTAAGACAGGCACTACAGGATAGAAATGAAGCCAGACAAATTTTCAATACCACTAGAAATATTACACACGCAATCGATTTAAGAAAAAAAAATAGCAATACTCAAAGTAAAAATCAAACGAGCCAAAATAAAACAAACTAAAAAAAAACATAGCAAACATTAACTCAAACTCAAACACTTATGGGATTTACTGGGAAGAATAAACAATAACAACATACAAAATAATTAATCAAATATGATGCACAACGAAGAAAATCAAGCAAAAATATTTATGAACCTTAATTTTGCTAAAAACAAAAAATCGAAATTTAGATTACACATAGACCCAACTTTTCCCATGGATAATGAACTAATCAATAAAGACTTGTGGGAAAAAAATCCTTAAACAGAAAAAATACGGCACCCGGAAACGACAAAATAACATATCAAATGCTGAAACACATGAATGAAGAAACATTAGAGAAAATAATACAAGATAAAAAATAACATGTGGAAAAAAGGAAAAATGAGCAAAAATTTAAAATCAATTAGAATAATAGCAATACCTAAACCGAACAAAGACGTGAACAACCCCAATAACTACAGGCCAATAGCATTATTACCAACCCTTATAAAAAATTTAAATTCTGCAGTGTTATTAAAACTAAAAAAAATCATACAAACCAAAAACATATTACCTGAAAACTCCCTGGGCTTCAGAAGTAAAAAAACGATAAACCAATGTATAAACCTTTTTAACCGTAGAGTTGGCAACCAGATTTACATACATAAGTTGGCAACCGGCATACCCGGGTATTCCACACGTTTTGATGCAAAAAATTAACGATTTTCATAGGTAAACAATGCTTTCTATATTTTAATGCTTTAAGCAAGTAATGCCGACCATATATTCTCTTCTATTTCATTTATTCATTATTTTTTTCATTTTATTATAAAAATAACGGTCAAATTGAAATTTGGAATTGCTTGAATTTGATTCAAAAATAAGCACAATACGAAAAGAGGAAGAAGAGAAACGTCATTCTTCATACAAAATGTATGGAATACCCGGGTATGCTGGTTGCCAACTTACGTGGTAAAGTTGAAAAAAATCAAAATAAAATACTTACAGGCTGTTTAAAATTACAACTTATGCCCCAAAAAATCATAAATTAAAAGTTGGGAGGCTATGGAAAATTTCAGGTCAATTAAAGCAATGAATCAAAAGTTATTGCAGTTCGAAGTTGAAAAGAATACCCGGGTATCCGGTTGCCAACTTAAAGGTTAACAACCATATCAAACACAACCAAAGACAGGACAGAATTTGCGGAGCAATATTTATAGACCTAGAAAAAGCATACAACAAAGTAACAACTAAAATTCTAATTGAAAAAATGATAGCAGTAAACATACCACTACAAATTACCATATGGGTATACTCATTTCTCAGAAATAGAAATCTACAAATAGAAAGCAACAAAAAAATACAAAACATTTAGTGACTGACGGATTACCTCAAGGAGACGTCATGTCCCCATCACCCAAGTACGCTTCTAAACATCAAAGTGAGAGGACGTGTTTTGACCAATTTGCAAGCCATCATGAGCAAGTTTCAGCGGTACGGAATTAACACCGTCCGTATCGATTATTCGGAAGCTCCTATTAGACCAACGCTAGACGAAACGGCAGATTTTCTGTTTAGCGTTCTTAAAACTGGCGCGGATGTCTCGATGGTGCAACGGAACACTGCACAAAGTGCAGTATATGTTACCATGCCAACTTTCGAACGTGCATTGGGCATAGTGAACGAGCACAACGGGAAACACTTCGTCACGCACGAGGGGAAGCAGCACAAGATCGCAATCGAGATGGTGGATGCATGCGACAGAGGTGAAAGTGCGCGGTCTGCCACCAGGGATTCCCGACGCGGATGTTGTTGCTGAACTGGGCGGGTTTGGTGAGGTACTCACGATTGTTCCCGGCGTTTGGGGCGCAGAAACACGGCTAGCTGGGATCCCGTCGGGTGTGCGCATAGTCCGCATTAAACTGGCTAAGCCCATACCATCTTTCATCACTGTGTGCGGAGAGATGACAGGGGTGATCTACCGAGGACAGCAACAAACGTGTCGTCACTGCAATGAAGCCGTACACCACGGTCTCAGCTGCATCCAAAACCGCGTGTGCAACTTCGGAACAACGAAAAATCATACGCTGGAGCCGTACGGCAGACTTCCACACCAACAGAAGTTACAACTTCACCATCAGTGGCAGGCACTAACACTAAAGGACGCGGACGTAGAGGAAAGGTAAGAATTACTACGCTTACTAATACAACACCGCCCTCGTCAAGTGCTGCTCAAAACACAGCACCGCAACGTCCAGCAGGCGCATCAAAAATAGCTAACCGACTGGTCATCCCGGTCGTACCGGTTTCTAACGTTCGGCCGTCAAGCCCGAAACCGAACAAAATAGTCAGGGAAAAGCAACCCCAAGGAAAAGCGAATTTTAATGATTCTGCTTCAAGCACTACGGTATTGGCTATGCATGCTGCAGTTACGTCTGCCACAGCCTCTGCCGCTGCTCCTGCCGCTGCTCCTGCCGCTGCTCCTGCCGCTGCTCCTGCCGACGCTCCAGCCGACGCTCCTGCCGCTGTTCCTGCCGCCGCTCCTGCCGCTGCTGCTGCTGTTGCTCCTGCCGCTGCTCCTGCCGCTGCACATGCTGCTTGTGCTGCCGCTGCACCTGCTGCTTCTGCTGCCGCAACCTTTACTGATGCCACCGTTCTAGCCGCCAAGGCACACGAATACATGAGAGTGGACTGCACGGCGGTAATGTTCAAAGCACCGCTCATAATTCCTTCCTCCTCCTTTCCCATCTGCTCCTTAGATGAACAGTTTGCGGTTAAACGCAAACAATTTCCGGAGACGGATAACGAGAGTGACGCCTCAAGTTCATCAACACTTAGCTTTACGAGCGTGACCAAGCGCAAGCCTGGTCGGCCTCCCAAGCGGCTCACCACTACACAACCATGATTTTAATTTTGTCGCAATGGATACAAACAAATCAAATCGTGGTGTTAATGGTAGCTATAATTTAGCAACTATTAACATCAATGCAATATCTAATGCGACAAAATTAGAAGCCCTCAGGACATTTATTCGGACGATGAACCTGGACATCATATTTCTTCAGGAAGTGTGTTGTGCAGATCTCTCGTTTCCTGGATACAATGTTATTAGCAATGTTAACGTGGTGGAGAGGGGTACGGCGATTGCTTTACGTGACCACCTAAAATTCTCTCATGTTGAACGCAGCTTGGATTCACGTCTAATTTGTCTTCGGCTTGAGAGTAATGCCACCCTATGCAATGTTTACGCTCCATCAGGGAGTCAGCGGAGAGCGGAGAGGGAGGAATTTTTCGAACAAACGTTACCATTCTATCTGCGGAATTCATGTGATCATGTTATTCTCGCGGGCGATTTCAAGTGTGTGTTGGAATCGAAGGATGTGACGGGCGCGAGAAATTTCAGCCTTTCTTTGCGAAACGGGGTAAATAACATGGGTTTGTGTGACAGCTGGGAGGCTCTCCGAGGAAACGAGGTAGAGTTTTCTTATCCAGTGGTTCTGGATCACGTATCGATCGGTGTTATGTTTCTTCCTCACTGAAAACACAGTTAAGAGCGACCGGTATGCATGTCCTTTCCGTTTCGGATCACAAGGCTCTCACCGTTCGTCTCTGCCTACCAATCGCGCCGAGTCGTATGCGCAGCAACTGCTATTGGCAACTGAGACCACACGTGCTATCCGAACAAAATTTGGGGGAGTTCAGATGCAAGTGGAACTATTGGACCAGACAGCGAAGAAATTACGGCTCGTGGATGCAGTGGGTTGAGCTCGCGAAGCCTAAAATAAAATCGTTTTTCCGGTGGAAAACAAATGAACGCTATCAAAGTTTCCGCTTGCATCATGAACTCCTTTACAGAGAGTTGAGGTCCGCATACGAGAGATATCTTTCTGACCCATGTGAGTTAGTAAACAGTGGCGCGTTAAACGGTGGGCGGACTGGGCGGCCGCCAGGGGCCCCGGCGATCTAGGGGGCCCCGTCATTGTCGACTTCATATCGATTCTCGATCGATTCTACCCCCCCCCCCCCTCCTTCTGGATGGGACTTTTACCATCTATTTCAAAATGACTCATTTTTAACTAATTCATTTTTCCCATCGCTTCACTCACTGCCCTACTAGCAATGAGAATGAAAAAGTGTGCGACTTGTAGAATGTAGAAGCATGGGGAGACGGTTGGAAATACGCGGAAATACGCGGAGGCGCGAGCGTGTTTTGGTTTCTACACAGTTTTTGCACTCACACAATTACACATGTGTGAATGTGTGCGTTCACTTTCAGCCTGCGCGCTAAGTTTGGTTTTCTCGCAGCGGCATGCGGGTATCGGTGTCTTGCTCGCACTAGTGCAGTGAGTGTTCCTCTGTGCGCTCCCTTTCTTGCCACCACACGAAATCGTCAGTTCAGCTCAAGCGTTCGCCGTGAAAGGCCGCGCGCGTGTTAGCCTAAGTCCCGGGCGATCGAAGTTTCGCTAAGTGTTGAAGTGTTGTGCACATTGAAATGAAGCTGCGCTTATTTTTCACCATTTATCTTAAATGTGTGATTTGCGCTGCTTTATTTCAATATTTTTTTACTGCATTGAACAGCAACAACGGTATTCATGCAGTTAGGCAACTATTTGAAATACGACGATTTTTTATATAATGAATGTGTGTGGTTTGAAGCAAGATTGTGTGGAGCTTTGTATTTAAATGTTCTTTTATTCGTAATAAAAGTGATAAAATATAAACCGAGTTTGATGTGTTCAAGTTTTTGTTTTGATTCGGGTGCACCAAGTTCGTGTGAAGGAAAGCGCACAGCGCGCTACGAAAGAAACGAGCGGGAAGGGGTGTCAGTCCAACGCAGCGCAATTCGCTGGAATCAAGTGGGAGGGGGTACCAGTTCAGCGCAGTGCAAGCCGAAAGAAACGCCCGACAGACAAAGAGAACGAAATTTTCAGGCGAGGGGTAGGTAGAAACACGCGGTGGGGGCCCGGCCCAAGATCGGATCCGAAGTCCGTTGTTTTGGGCTCGAAATTAAAAATGGCGGATGGAGCGCTACCACGGAGAGAATGCGCTTTCTTGCTTGCCTTTAAAATACACGAGGCGCTCTCGCTGTAAAGAACGCTTGCTCGCGCTGTTTCATCATACCCCTTCCTTCCCGTTTCTTTCGGCTTGCGCTGCGCTGAGCTGGTACCCCCTCCCACTTGATTCCAGCGAATTGCGCTGCGCTGGACTGACACCCCCTCCCACTTGTTTCTTTCGTAGCACGCTGTGCGTTTCCCTTCATTCGGACTTGGTGCACCCGAATCAAAACAAAAACTTGAACACATTAAACTTGGTTTATATTTTATCACTTTTATTGCAAATAAAGGGGCATTTTCGCACATAGCTTCACACTATCTTGCCACAAAATCACACACATTATTTATATTAAAAAAATCATCTTATTTAAAAAACCGTCTAACTGCATCAATACCGTTGTTGCTGTTCAATGCAGTAAAAAAATATTGAAATAAAGCAGCGCAAATCACACATTTAAGATAAATGGTGAAAGAAAAGCGCAGCTTCATTTCAATGTGCACAACACTTCAACACTTAGCGAATCTTCGATCGCCCGGGACTTAGGCTAACACGCGCGCGGCCTTTCACGGCGAACGCTTGAGCTGAACTGACGAATTCGTGTGGTGGCAAGAAAGGGAGCGCACAGAGGAACACTCACTGCACTAGTGCGAGCGAGACACCGATAGCCGCATGCCGCTGCGAGAAAACCAAACTGAGCGCGCAGGCTGAAAAAGAACGCACACATTCACACATGTGTAATTGTGTGAGTGAAAAAACTGTGTAGAAACCAAAACACGCTCGCGCCTCCGCGTATTTCCGCGTATTTCCAACCGTCTCCCCATGCTTCTACATGCCCCTCGCCTGAAAGTCGCACACTTTTTCATTCTCATACCCAAGTA
Source organism: Anopheles merus (assembly GCF_017562075.2). Lineage (NCBI taxonomy): Eukaryota > Metazoa > Arthropoda > Insecta > Diptera > Culicidae > Anopheles > Anopheles merus. The sequence goes on along the minus strand of NW_024427596.1, from coordinate 190,816 downwards.
GCAGAGCCGATGTTGTTGAGAGGTTTTTCTGTGTGCCAAAGCGAGAGGCCCTGTCTTCTCTCTCTAGATTTTGCACGGCAAACCGCCGCCCGTGTAGAGGTGTGTGCGTGTGACGAAAATTTATAGATGAAATACGGGGGAAGCGGGGTTTGAAGTCTTTCGTTCGTCACACACACATGCATTTACCAGCGGATATCGCTGCACCGAGTATAGCCATCTCTCTCGATCCACCATCTACGTTTGGGCACGTCTACGTTTTGGGCAGCGTTCCTTCTTCTTCAGTTATGGAATGATTTATCCTAGCAAATTGTTGAGGTAAGTTTCATGCTCACATGTGTGCTTGTGCAGCTTCGTTCAACTAACCTTTGGCGTCTAAAAAGTTACAGGTGTGCGCGCTATTTATCAACGACTACCTGCTAGCCTCGTCAACAAACTTCAAAGTGAGCGACGCAAAGAAAACGTTTTTCAGTTTTAAAATATTAAGGTAAGTTTTGATCTAATCATATGTGTTAAACTCTCCATGGTAATACATACTACTTACATTCATTATTGCTTCATTCAGCTCCCTGTGAGGACGTCATTACTTAACAGAAGTCGGTTCAACACGCGCAGCTCCTGTTCATGACGTCATCACTAAACTGAAGCCAGCTGAACACGCGCCGCACGGATGGTAAATTTGGAAGGGGGAAAGCGTTCACACAGCGGGAGTATGCCAAAACACATGTGGGAAGGGAGAGCTATATTATTCAATAAACAGCATGCGAATATGTGCTTAAAGCAAATGTGAACAGCCTCATAATTTCTATAAGCAATCCGAAAAAGGGGGTGGAGCAAACACATTGGTATGCGTGAGCGGCTGACGAAACCAGAACGTTTAGATGTGTGCGTGACGGATGGTTCGGGCGCCTTTAGCGATGCTCTCGACAAGCCTGCAAACGAGAGCTTCGTAGAGAGCTTTGTAGAGAACTCAGATTACACAGGCCGCCGTCGGTTTTTGCGTCCTTGGGTAGCTAGTAGGGCGGGAAGGAAGGGATATGATGAAACAGCGCGAGCGAGCGTTCTTTACAGCGAGAGCGCCTCGTGTATTTTAAAGGCAAGCAAGAAAGCGCATTCTCTCCGTGGTAGCGCTCCATCCGCCATTTTTAATTTCGAGCCCAAAACAACGGACTTCGGATCCGATCTTGGGCCGGGCCCCCACCGCGTGTTTCTACCTACCCCTCGCCTGAAAATTTCGTTCTCTTTGTCTGTCGGGTGTATTTTGTCGAGGGCCCCGAACTGCAGAAAACCGGGGCCCCATACTACTCAAAGCAGCACATTACATGTTCCAAGAAATCTGCCAATACTTGTATCAAAGTCGCAAGCGAAGAACGCTGCGACACGCGCGCACAGCTCAAATCAATACCTCATCATCGTTGGCGCAAAGTATTGGACAGAGCGAGAAACCGACAATTTTTGCTGGTTTGGGTGGCCTGTGCGCGAGACACCCAAACCCAAAGCCACGCAGAGCAACTTGCTGCTAAAATGGAATGCACAGAACGCTGCTTTAACTACCACCGAAAACCCGTTACACAACACAAACATACAACACACTCAAACAAAAATTTAAAGGCCCCGAAACACAATATCAATACACCGGCTCGTAGGTGGTAAAATTAGCAGGAAAAACTGACTAACATCAAACAAGCAACGGTGCTCCAGTGGGTAGAGGTTTCACTCGAGAAACGATTCCATCAATATCGATGTGTGCGCTTTTCAATTTGGCTTGGATGAAACGTGCCTGTGCTTGGCTGGGGGCCGCTATACTTGTTTTGCATATGTGTGCCGAAAACAGACAGCTGTTTTCACGCGAAAAATGGTATTCACATCCCAAGCCTGAGATCGTGGAGCGTGCCTGCTTTTAACACAAAACCTTAAATTTTCACGCGGGGCCCTACTCAACTTTTGCGGTCAACTGACAAATAGGGGAAAACGGGAAGGGGTGCTATTCATGTGGCCAAAAAGGAACTGGGCCATATTAATATTAAAATGATGTTTTATCACTATTTTCATACAACTTTTTGCGTGAAGACAAGATAAAAAAACCGATACAGCTATATTGAAGCCAAAACTCATAGGTGGTTTACGGGGCCCCAACAATTATGTGAACTCTTCGATGAAGGGGCCTCGTCGGTAAGGGCTCCCGTCGGTAAGGAGGCCCCGTCAGTTAGGGGCCCGTCAATAAGGGGTCCCGTGCATTTGGTGTCTTGGTGTGGATGGTCGGTGCACGAGCTCACCAAAAAAACGCGGAGACACTTGGTGCTAAAATCCAATGCACAGAACACAGAACAGAACGCTGCGTTTAACCACAAAGAAAACCCGTTACAACAGCCACAAGCACACACCATACACAGACAAAAATTTAAAGGCCCCTACACAAAATTTCAATACACCCCCTACTAGCAATGAGAATGAAAAAGTGTACGACTTTCAGGCGAGGGGCATGTAGAAGCATGGGGAGACGGTTGGAAATACGCGGAAATACGCGGAGGCGCGAGCGTGTTTTGGTTTCTACACAGTTTTTGCACTCACACAATTACACATGTGTGAATGTGTGCGTTCACTTTCAGCCAGCCCGCTCAGTTTGGTTTTCTTGCAGCGGCATGCGGCTATCGGTGTCTCGCTCGCACTAGTGCAGCGAGTTTTCTCTGTGCGCTCCCTTTCTTGCCACCACACGAAATCGCCAGTTCAGCTCGAGCGTTCGCCGTGAAAGGCCGCGCGCGTGTTAGCCTAAGTCCCGGGCGATCGAAGATTCGCTAAGTGTTGAAGTGTTGTGCACATTGAAATGAAGCTGCGCTTATTTTTCACCATTTATCTTAAATGTGTGATTTGCGCTGCTTTATTTCAATATTTTTTTACTGCATTGAACAGCAACAACGGTATTCATGCAGTTAGACGGCTATTTTAAATAAGACGATTTTTTAAACATAAATAATGTGTGTGATTTTGTGGCAAGATTGTGTGAAGATATGTGCGAAAATGCCCCTTTATTTGCAATAAAAGTGATAAAATATAAACCAAGTTTAATGTGTTCAAGTTTTTGTTTTGATTCGGGTGCACCAAGTCCGAATGAAGAGGAGCGCACAGCGCGCTACGAAAGAAACGAGCGGGAAGGGGTGTCAGTCCAACGCAGCGCAATTCGCTGGAATCAAGTGGGAGGGGGTACCAGTTCAGCGCAGCGCAAGCCGAAAGAAACGGGGAGGAAGGGGTATGATTAAACAGCGCGAGCGAGTGTTCTTTACAGCGAGAGCGCCTCGTGTATTTTTAAGGCAAGCAAGAGAGCGCATTCTCTCCGTGGTAGCGCTCCATCCGCCATTTTTAATTTCGAGCCCAAAACAACGGACTTCGGATCCGATCTTGGACCGGGACCCCACCGCGTGTTTCTACCTACCCCTCGCCTGAAAATTTCGTTCTCTTTGTCTGTCGGGCCGGCTCGTAGCCGGAGAAATAAGCAGGAAAAATTGACACCAAGCTCGCGTCGCTTTAAAAAGCCTAGGAAGGTCGTTTGGTCAACGGTGCTTCAGTGGGTTGAGGTTTCATTCGAGAAATGGTTAAATCGATGTCATTGTGTGCGCTCTTGGCTGGGATGAACCGTCCTGTTCATGTATACCGGGCCCCTGCTACTGCTTTGCGATTGTGTGCCGAAAGCAGAGCGCTGTTTTCACACGAAAAAATGGTATTCACATTCCTGGCCTGGGATAGTGGATTGTGTGTGTCTTTTAATGCAAAAACTAAAATTTTCATTCTTGGTCCTAATCGAACACATCAAGTTTGTGGACGGAAGAGAAGGGTAAATGGAAAAGGTTTCAGTTAGAAGGAAGGGGGGAAGGGTATAACAATATTCAAGGAACCTATGGACCATGTTCATTTACAATATATATGGTTTTTATCGACCATTTAAATTTTTGCGAATACAACAAGACCAAAAACCGTTACACCTGCATCTACATCCATAATACGAAGAACAATCTCCATTGCCTCAGCCATTTGGGGGCCCCGTTGATGATCCCGTCGATTGAGGGGCCCCTTCCATTTGGTGTTGTCAACCCAATATACCATTATTCCTCCGGGGGTTATGTTTACAATCAGATTTACTATTACTGCAAGACCTATCAGAAGCATATTTATTTTATTTATCAGAAGCATTTTACTATCAGAAGCAGAAAAAAATATCCTGAATTTTCCAGATATTTCCTGAAAAAAATTTGCAACATGGAAGGAAGAGTACATTAGGAAGCGATATTGCGATTTTGCTTGATTCTTTGGAACTTTTTATGACTTTTGCACACTATGCTGCTGACTGTTAATTAAATATTTACAATCAAGTTTAGTATTTTAGTTTTTTTGTAAGTTAATTAAATGAATTTGAAACTTGCTTGGATGATATAATATTTAAAGAAAAACAACAATATGACCAATCGCATTGTTTAATATCACTAGTTTCGAATTATTTTCAAACTCTACACGTTGCAACAACCATAACTCCTATTTGTTCTTATGCGTTAATGCATTTGTGGTGACAAATGTGTTAACCTTGTAACTTCCTGGACAGTTCTTACTGTACTTTGCAGAACCGTTAAATATCGATGAGGCTACTTTGAGCCAAGTCACGCATTTTTGTAATTTTAAAACTGATACGTTCCATACCTCTGTTGATACAAATGTATAGTTTTTTGATTATTTTTTTTAGTAGTAACCTCAACAACGTGTTCATTGAATAACGTATTGATATTTGAAATGCTCACTTTTGCTTCAATCCATTTTGTGTTTTTTGTGCCCATAAATGTAAGATTGAACTATAAAAATATGATATCGCACATGGTTTGGATTCCATGTCTACTATTTTTTTCGACTTATGCTTTATACGTTAGGTAATAAGTAATAGATGCTTAGAACATTTTCAATGTTAATTTTCCCGGCCTTAAATTTCAAAAAGGTTTCTAAAACCGTCAAAATTTTATTTTATTATTCTGTAACTTGTTTTGAAGTATTGAATGGAATTGGTATTTGTGTATGAGACAATTGTTATTGTTGCGCCAAATATCAAATTTCAACAGTTAACATATACCCTCATATAACCATTCCAAATGTGTAGTTCTAATATCTATACTGTTATAGAAGAGAATGGTTAAACACTGTGATAGCCTTTCTTGATCAATTAACTAAATTAGCGTTTACTTGAAAACTACTTTATTTACACTTCCCGCCCCACATTTTTCAGATTTTGCCTCTAATTTTACGTGTCCTTAATTATAACGTGGTTGTTTTTACTCAACACCATAGTACGGTGATTGCTTCACATGGTAGATATAGCTATCACTCTAGATAGATAAACGGCCTCAGCACAATTTTCCGATCGAAAAAATTCGATAGGCGCTCACGTAAAACTGACAGTATAACTATTTCTTTCATAATCCTACATGAAGTCTATTCCCGTCGAGTTCAGTATTTAGTGTAGGCAAACCATTTTTTTGAATATTTAATAAATTATTTTTTATCACCCAAAATATTGAAAAAGAACCAAAACATTTACCAACTTGCTTTCATATAACGTTTTTCAAAACCATCAACCTTGATTTATGGAATTATTCTGATATTCGAAAATTTCCGCAGATCAATGCGTCGCGGATTTTTCTCCATACAAAGCGGAACGATCAAATTTTTGTAGCATAGTTCATTTTGCTCGTGAGTGTCATGGTATACCAGTTTTTAAAATGACCAGTAAAAGGAACACCTTGGCGGCGAAATGAGTGTCAAATGACACCAAAATGACAGCCGGATCGATCGATTTTTTTCGATCGAAAAATTGTGCTGAGGCCGAAAGTCAGAAACTTTTCAGCCCTCTTGGGCACGCTACAGTAAGCATAGTTTCATTGTGGATCATTCTGCAGTTGATGCTGATCCGGCTAAATGCAGTGCGCACGGTTGTCTCACCTAACGCGCAGTATGTTGCAGTCATGTTGCGCAATGAACCATCTCTCCCTTTAGTGCTTTTTTCCGGAAGGACATCCTGAAATAAGTAGTTCTTCCCGCACGCGAGCAAATCGTTACAAATTCAATTTTATGTTTCAAGCCATCAACATCCGCCGCTTTCTTGCTCAGAATTTTAGCATAGGCCGCTTAGGGTCTATTGGCTACATCCGCCTCTTATTGTCATGCGTTTTCCTTGTCCCGACTCAGCCAATATTGCGGAGTAGTAGATTTGGGGCGGTCCCGTGGTACGTGGTCGTCAACTCGAACGACCCAATAACATGCCCGTCATGGGTTCAAGCCCATGGACCGTCCCCCCGTAGCAAGGATTTACTATCCGGCTACGTGGCAATGAATTAAGTCTCGAAAGCCCATACAGGCCGGCATGTCCGCAAAGGACTATACGCCAAATAGAAGATTTGAGGGAGTGTACATGTTCGACGTCATGGGTGTAGCAACCGGTTTTACAGGATATTCTGTACCACACTTATCTGCCGATGACGACGGTGTATGTAGTATTCGAGGTGCTTAAGCACCAATAATGAGTATGGTTGGCTTTATTATTGATTAAATTAATTGGAATATCAACCATTTCACAATTAAGCTATCCTACATAGTTTTCAAACATGTTTTTTTTAATATTGTCTTGAATATCTTGATTTATAATGAGATGGGGTATGAGATGGGACAAGTTGTTATCAAGTGGCTAATTTGCGTCTTCAATGATTAAAAAAATCATTATATCCAATACCATGTGATTTCAAATCGGTTTGTGTAAACAAAAAATCTAAGTATCCATTGCCCTCATTACCCGCGGGCTAGCAGTGGTGCATGGAGCAAGTCCTTTCGCAGCAACGCGCGTTGCTAAGAGAGCTCTATTCTCATCGCTTTCATTCTCTCTCTCTCTCACTGAATGTTTACTCTCACGTCATTGCACAATGGGCAGTTTAGAACAATTTGCGGGATAAAATTATTTTTGCAGAAATTGTTAGTTTTTATCGTTTGTAGTAAAGTATTATGATAGTAAATAACATTGTATACGTAGTTCGTATCAATACCACTAGGTGGCGCTACTTAAAATAGTGTTTTAAGGGATCTTTGCTTAGTTTTATTCATTTTGTGTGTTTTTTTTTCTTGTATTATTTGTTGCTAATAGTATAAACCATTTTAAAATATACTGTAATGTTCCATAATATATGAACAAAACATAATAATTTTGAATAAGATAATTTTTTCCGCTTTGTATAGGACAATTGTAGCTAATTATCATCACTTTTACTCACACGTAGTACAAATATTGAAAATTTACATACACAACTTAGGTCGAAGGTATTACAAGCTCCTAACGTCTAATTCACATTTCTAAAGACATTAATAAAGGCATTTAAATAATTATTTAGAGCAGGTACATTGAAATAAAGTAGTTCCCTAATTCGTCATGAAAAGCAGCACATATTGTTTGTCTTTGAAGGTCAAAATTTTAAATCGGTTGTTAAAAAAATAGGAATTACACATTTTCCTGGGCATTGATATCACAATATTGAATATCATCTAATACTTTTCCAAGTCCTGAACTGCCTTCAGAAGGGAAGATAAAAATAAAAATCTGATGTTCTTGGTTTTACAACCATCTGAAAAAATCAAAATTCAACAATAGCTACAAACTAAGTATTTACTTCATTTGTAAAGTTAAACCCTGTCTTTGTTTTAATGCGTGTAGCTACTGTTATTGAACTGATTAACGAATCAGAGGAATACAGCTCGTTATACAAAATGTCCTTCTGGATGCATTTTTTTCTTGCAAACTATTCTTTGTAGCATACTCCCCTCTATCCTTATATTTAGTTTATCATGACTTTTGGGAGTTTCTTCTCCCAAAATGCCAATAGATGCTAGTGCATTCATAACATTTTCCTGCTATGCATATAATTTTGGAATTATTTTCCTTACAGCCGTCTGTGATCTGGAGTAGGACCAAAAGGTATTTGGTTCTGATTTGCTTCATTATATTTAATAATAAAGTTAGGTTAGAATAGAAATTTATATATAAGATAAGTACATGAGCTGAAACTAAGATACACAGCATCGTAATTGAAATAAAAGTTGATCAGAAGCACGTAAAATATATTTTTTGTAGAAAACACGACATACGTTATACTAGGCACCTATGGAGCCGCCTAGTTACGCATGTGTCTGTTTTTAGAAAAAGTTGATGTGAAAAAACTTGAATAAAATTCGCGTTCGCAAACTTTCGCAGAATATTTCTTCACAGATTGATAGTATATATATTACACTATTATGTGACAAATATGAGACAACGCCACTCTACGCCACTTTCATAATGGCATCAAGTCAAAAATTAAAATAATGAAAATTTTCAGGAGATTTCTTCAGTTATTATCGTATATTTTTGCATAAAATTAACTTAACTCAAACATTTTTCGTGTGTTTATAAAGAGTACTAAATATCCTTTATAAAATGTCTAAATTTATCAAAATCGGTTCATATTTGAAAAAGTTACAAAGGTTCAAAGTTTTCCAAAAAAGTGAAGATTTTTCTGCGTTTTTTTTAACAAATCTCGACTTTGAGAGGTCTTTTCTAGAGAACCAGAAAAGATAAAGAGCTCATATGTGGTATTTTTTTTAGTTTAACCCTTAGTATTAAAACCTATTGTTTGGAATTGCTCTATTAAAAAGTTGATTTTTTGAATTTCATCCCGGCAAATGCCCATTGTGCATTGTGGCGATTTTCGATCTTATATATAGTGAGATAAACCAGTTATTTTGTGTATTAACTGTAATAATATAATAAAGTATGTGTAAATAAATGCATTCTCCTGGCCCTCAACGCTGGATCATTTAGAAAGCAGCTGATCTAAAGCAGTGGTCTCCAACCTGTGGTCCGCGGATCAATTGAGACAAACATACAAACATACTGAGATAAACATACAGGGTATTTCCAGCTACTTTCGAATGAAAATATTGTTTTTCCGCGTGCAAGAAGTTATCGCTCTGACCGATTGAAAATGAAGTGACTGTAATTCGAAGCAAGACGGTACTTCAGTATTCATTGTAAAGGTAAACACCAACGTAAAAGCAAAATTTTGTTTTCATGCTATGCTCACGATGACGATTTTAAATCAAATCGTCCGTACTATGAAACACGAGCTGGAAAATATAAAGTAGGAAAGCAAATATCGTTTAGAACCATCGTTCTTGTCAATAAAATACTAGTTACGCTTAGAGAAAACGATAACTTTCCGACTTACAACTCGGAACTAAAAATGCGAAACCTAACTTACCTAGCTAACTTAACTTCTTTTGAGTATAAATAAAACCAACTCCGATCATGGCAGGTCAGATTTGTTCGGATTGTCAGGATAGGACTAAGCCCATCCATTATCTATCGACTTCTCATTTGAGGAGTTTACTTATGTCCTCCTACCTAAGGTAAGGCCTCTAAACTCCTACATCCTAAAGGTTTTTATGACCGCCTAGACGATCAAGTGTCGAAAGTCCGCTTCGAAACAGTATCCACAGTACCCAAAATTTGAACATACCACAAAGCCTTTCTGATATTACTGATTGTTTTGAGTCATTGATATCGATTAAAAATTGGCGAAAAAAAGTATTGAAATTGGGGTTTTTATTGATACGCAGGATGGCAGTCCATTCTGCTCATGTTCATCTCTGTTTCATAAAGTTTTATACAGATGTGAACTGTATTTTGTCGAAATAAGTCAATTGATTTGGTATGCACCCCCGTTACCACGAAATTTCAGCAAGAACAGCAAAGTGGTGTGAAGATTTTTCTCAACCAAAACGTTAATCCCGCAAGCCGAATACGCACCTTAAATTTTATCGAGGTGTGTGTAAGCGGTTACCAAATCAAATTTTTGCTCATCACGAGTAAGCGGGCACCGCATTATGTTTCCTTTTGAGGCTGAGACTGACTTACATGTGTTTTTACAGAATAAATAGCTGCATTTTCAGTAATTTGTTTTACTGATATTCAGTGAAACGACAAAACCATGTATTACTCAATAGCTTTCAGTAAAAAATGTAACTGCAGCAAACTTAGAAAATTTGCAGTGTATGATTCGTACACCATTTCACCTCCCCCCCCCTCCCGTCGATGGATTTGGTGAAGGGGCCCCGTCTACCATAACGCCTAGAGCCTCGGAGAGGCTGACCCGCCACTGATTTTCCGGATACCGGAGTAGCAGTATTGTTAAGTCAAGTCGTGAAATGTCAATTTGCTCAGAAGCACTTCACCTCCTAATATCCATACACCTTGCAATTTGCTAAAAAAAACTGTCAAATGTAGAACATAACGTATACCAAAATCGCGTATATCGAATATGGCGTATATCGGGGAATATCCGTGCCCAAAGAACCGTCGCGACAGGTCGCGACAGGACGAAGCTGGGACTATATAGTACCTATATAGTACCAGTACTCACATACGCCTCTGAGACATGGACACTGTCCAAATCTGACGAAACCCTCTTAGCCGTGTTCGAGAGGAAGGTGCTCAGAAGGATACTTGGCCCCGTATGTGTGGAAGGACAATGGAGGAGCCGTTATAATGACGAGCTATACGAGATGTACGGCGACCTCACTGTCGTACAGCGTATAAAGCTCGCCAGGCTCCGGTGGGCTGGCCATGTTATACGCATGGAAACGGACGACCCAGCCCGTAAAGTCTTTTTAGGCCGTCCACAAGGACAGAGGAGGCGTGGTAGGCCCAAATTGAGGTGGCAAGTTGGCGTGGAGGCGTCCGCCATTAAGGCCGGGATAACGGACTGGCAGACGAAGGCGCGAGACCGTGAGTGGTTTCGGACACTCCTGAGGCAGGCCAAGACCGCAAAGCGGTTGTAGCGCCGGATAAGTAAGTAAGTATCTGTGCCCATATCTTCTTCTTCTTCTTCAATGGCACAACAACCGCTGTCGGTCAAGGCCTGCTTGAACCCACTAGTGAAGTGAGCTTGGCTTTCAGTGACTTATTGTTACCATAGCAGGATAGTCAGTCCTACGTATGGGGGCACGGTCTATTCGGAACTTGAACCCATGACGGGCATGTTGTTACGTCGTACGAGTTGACGACTGTACCACCAGACAGAAACCCCGCAAGCAATTTCGAGCAGTTTGCGAGCTCGCACGAGGCCTTGTAATTGCGATAGCTTTTTAGCGCTGGTATATGGGTACAAATATTCCCCGATATACGTCATATTCGATATACGCGATTTTGGTATACGTTATGTTCTACATTTGACAGTTTTTTTTAGCAAATTGCAAGGTGTATGGATATTAGGAGGTGAAGTGCTTCTGAGCAAATTGACATTTCACGACTTGACTTAACAATACTGCTACTCCGGTATTAAAATCAGTGGCGGGTCAAGCCTCTCCGAGGCTCTAGGCGTTATGGTAGACGGGGCCCCTTCACCAAATCCATCGACGGGGGGGGGGGGGGGGGGTGAAATGGTGTACGAATCATACACTGCAAATTTTCTAAGTTTGCTGCAGTTACATTTTTTACTGAAAGCTATTGAGTAATACATGGTTTTGTCGTTTCACTGAATATCAGTAAAACAAATTACTGAAAATGCAGCTATTTATTCTGTAAAAACGACATGTAAGTCAGTCTCAGCCTCAAAAGGAAACATAATGCGGTGCCCGCTTACTCGTGATGAGCAAAAATTTGATTTGGCAACCGCTTACACACACCTCGATAAAATTTAAGGTGCGTATTCGGCTTGCGGGATTAACGTTTTGGTTGAGAAAAATCTTCACACCACTTTGCTGTTCTTGCTGAAATTTCGTGGTAACGGGGGTGCATACCAAATCAATTGACTTATTTCGACAAAATACAGTTCACATCTGTATAAAACTTTATGAAACAGAGATGAACATGAGCAGAATGGACTGCCATCCTGCGTATCAATAAAAACCCCAATTTCAATACTTTTTTTCGCCAATTTTTAATCGATATCAATGACTCAAAACAATCAGTAATATCAGAAAGGCTTTGTGGTATGTTCAAATTTTGGGTACTGTGGATACTGTTTCGAAGCGGACTTTCGACACTTGATCGTCTAGGCGGTCATAAAAACCTTTAGGACGTAGGAGTTTAGAGGCCTTACCTTAGGTAGGAGGACATAAGTAAACTCCTCAAATGAGAAGTCGATAGATAATGGATGGGCTTAGTCCTATCCTGACAATCCGAACAAATCTGACCTGCCATGATCGGAGTTGGTTTTATTTATACTCAAAAGAAGTTAAGTTAGCTAGGTAAGTTAGGTTTCGCATTTTAGTTCCGAGTTGTAAGTCGGAAAGTTATCGTTTTCTCTAAGCGTAACTAGTATTTTATTGACAAGAACGATGGTTCTAAACGATATTTGCTTTCCTACTTTATATTTTCCAGCTCGTGTTTCATAGTACGGACGATTTGATTTAAAATCGTCATCGTGAGCATAGCATGAAAACAAAATTTTGCTTTTACGTTGGTGTTTACCTTTACAATGAATACTGAAGTACCGTCTTGCTTCGAATTACAGTCACTTCATTTTCAATCGGTCAGAGCGATAACTTCTTGCACGGGGAAAAACAATATTTTCATTCGAAAGTAGCTGGAAATGCCCTGTATGTTTATCTCAGTATGTTTGTATGTTTGTCTCAATTGATCCGCGGACCACAGGTTGGAGACCACTGCTTTAGATCAGCTGCTTTCTAAATGATCCAGCGTTGAGGGCCAGGAGAATGCATTTTTTTACACATACTTTATTATATTATTACAGTTAATACACAAAATAACTGGTTTATGATATTAAGCAATGCGATTGGTCATATTCTTGTTTTTCTTAAAATATTATATCATCCAAGCAAGTTTCAAATTCATTTAATTAGCTTACAAAACAACTAAAATACTAAAATTGATTGTAAAGATTCTGTTGGGACTGTTTGATAGAAGAGTGCCCAACGACCTGTCATAAACAGAAGGTATTCGAAGATAGCCAGAAAACCCGAACCAATACGAACCAAACTGATCAGGACAGTGATAAAAAGGAGCGGTAGGGCAACATTCGGGGACTTGAACCAATTACCGGGAAAAAACGACTAATTTTTTGGCGCGTTTCACGTAATAAATGCTTGGCAAAGAATTTCACCCGTTTTGGTTATTTTAGTTTCTAACATTCCAAAAAATTAGATCAACTTTATGAGTAACTCGTTCGCGGATCGAAGATCGTAGTAAGTCGCGCGCGCTAATAATAAAAGTTCAAAACCGTGTTGGAAGTGCAACGTGATATGGAGGAGCAGACTATGCGTCGTATACCAAGGGCGCAACCAGCTACCACAGGGTCGGGTCCCACTATAAAATATGAGGACAGGACCAACAGCCACAGCGGAGGATTGTTCGCCCCGGGAACATTGCGCGAAGCTGCTGTTTCGTCGGAAGTAGCCACCCCTTATCGATGGGTGCAAAGTAAGGCGAAAACCTCACATCACCGCGAGCTCATCCTGTCGGAAGAAGACACCTGGAGGAGCATCCCTGAAACAGGAGACAAGACGCCTCGTAAATCGGTGCAGAGTAAGGCCGGTGAGTTTTATCAATATAAACTCATCCCGTCGGAAGTAGACACCGTGAGGAACATCCCTGAAGCAGGTGAAGTGATCCCTCATAACATGGTGCAAAGTAAGGCAAGTGACTTGTACCGACACAGGCTGCATAAGAACGTTAGCAGCGACGATAGAGCCCAAACGCATGAAAGGTCTATAGTGACAAATGTCGAGCACAAACACAAGTTTCGGGTGCTCGTTGTCGTAAACACTTAACTTAGATGGGATCCAGAAGGCGAAATTTGTCTTCGCGTTATCAAGACGAACCAAATATATCGCATGACAAAAGAAGATGGCTGTTTACGGTCCATAGGTCATGACCCGCATCATCATGACACCAACACTAGCAACCACTGCGCACCGCAACAGCTTCCTAAACGTAAAATTTTTACGCCGCAACCCTTATACGCGAATCGCTCAGGATGCGCATCACACTTAGCCTACGTAACACATACGGAGGACTTTAGGCAACAATACATTCAAAACTGTAGGTTCACTACACGTGTATGGTACACATCACTTGGCGATATTCAGTACCAAAACAGGATAGAGTTTTCATAACCGGTATTGAGGGAAATGCCCGTTTTGTTTGTTCACGTTGATATTGTGATGTTGATTGTTGTTAGGATTGTTGAGCTAGGGGCGATACTTTCGGTAACATTTTAATATGCACCTTTCCGCGTTATGCCGCTAGTTAACTAAAAGTGTCTTACTTATGACGATATGTGTTTCTTGTATGTTGTCATAAATTTGGCAGAATTCAGCAGCGACAGCGACAGCGACCGTGGTATTTATGTATATATTATTTACATTTTGCTGAAACTAGACAGGTTTAGTTAGTTTAGTGCTTTAACGACGCACGCTTACTTTGACAAACGATACTGACGGCTGTACAATAGCAGAGCAGGTCAACCCAACGTAGAAAAAAATGCGGTACTTGTTATTACTTGTGCACAGCTTATTTCTTTAGATGCAGAAGCCGCGCATGAATAGAAGAAGAACGGTACGTTAAAACATAACACTGTGCAAAACTAAAGAGCACGCGTTTGCACGAGAGAAGAAGCACGATACGTACCAAAACAACCACACGCGCTTAATTGACAGGTCAGAAGGAAGTGAGGCCACCGTTGATATGAGAAAAGGTGAATACGATCAACTGTGGCACACTTGGGGGGACAATGTTGGGACTGTTTGATAGGAGAGTGCCCAACGACCTGTCATAAACAGAAGGTATTCGAAGATAGCCAGAAAACCCGAACCAATACGAACCAAACTGATCAGGACAGTGATAAAAAGGAGCGGTAGGGCAACATTCGGGGACTTGAACCAATTACCGGGAAAAAACGACTAATTTTTTGGCGCGTTTCACGTAATAAATGCTTGGCAAAGAATTTCACCCGTTTTGGTTATTTTAGTTTTAACAGATTCTTTAATTAAGAGTCAGCAGCATAGTGTGCAAAAGTCATAAAAAGTTCCAAAGAATCAAGCAAAATCGCAATATCGCTTCCTAATGTACGCTTCCTTCCATGTTGCAAATTTTTTTCAGGAAATAACTGGAAAATTCAAGATATTTTTTCTGCTTCTGATAGTAAAATGCTTCTGATAAATAAAAATATGCTTCTGATAATAAAAATAATAAATATGCTTCTGATAGGTCTTGTAGTAATAGTAAATCTGATTGTAAACATAACCCCCGGGGGGAAAATGGGGGTATATTGGGTTGACAACACCAAATGGAAGGGGCCCCTCAATCGACGGGATCAACGGGGCCCCCAAATGGCCGAGGCAATGGAGATTGTTCTTCGTATTATGGCTGTATATGGCTGTATGTAGATGCATATATATATACATATATATACATACATACATATATATATATATATATATATATATATATATATATATATATATATATATATATATATATATATATATATATATATATATATATATATATATATATATATATTTATATATGTATATATACATACTTTAAACTTTGCTCAAATTCAACCCCAACTTAACAGTTCCAACGGCATAACAACCCAATTATAGATAATATAAAAAAACAACCAAGCACAAAAAAATTTTTAAATAAAATTAGAACCACACAACAAACTGTTTTCTTATATACAAGTACTCAGATGTTTTAATCATAAATATTTAAAAACAAAACTTTACCACAAAACAAAACTCCGCAAAACAATTAAAATGAATACATGAATAAACGAACAAACAAATTAAATCTATACATAAACCAAACCGATACAAGGAAAAAAATACAAATATATACAACGGAAAAATCAAAAGTCACAAGAAAACAACCATTATCTGTAAACCAAAGAAGAGAACACAGAAAAGGAGAATGGACCCTGAATCCCCCTCCTATAAACAGATGGTCAAAACTCTGATTATGGCTCCGTATGACGGAAAACATGTGAGAATATACCCCATCAAACCTAATAAGAAGAATAAGAATAATACATCAAATGTCAAACTCAAAATAAATTCTCTTTACGTCAAATTTTAAAAAAACCATTTTAAATGGTACAAAATTTGAAATTTTTAGTTGATATCAGATCAAATAACTAATTTAATGGCTAAAACTTACCCGTTCAAGCAGAATGATACGAAAATTATATATAATTTGACCGAAAACATCGAAGTTCGACTTACGCTAAGATTAGAGATACGCGATTGCCCCCCGTCCGCATTAATATCATGGAGTGCCTGTATATGATATATGGTATATGGGTCCAATAAACTCCGTGGCAAACCAAAAACTCAGTGGTACCCAAGCGGATGATTTTCATAGCAGATCTTAATTACATACTGTTATTACGACAGATAAGAAGAATCGGAGCTTTGGGATTAAATCATTGTAATCATTGTAATCATAGTTTTTGTACTGCTCGGATTGCATATTCTTCTATTTTTAATTAAAACGAGACATCAATTTTATCCCGTGTGAAACCAGGTAAATCAGCTAGTATTCTTATAAAATACTGTTTAAGATCATTATTGTTAAACAAATTGACTTTTTGTACTCCTCGCTCCAAATCTGGAATCGTTAGTCATAAAAAAAAATTCCGATGTTATTTTTCGATGTGCCTTTTGATGTGAATTTTTGTTATGTACTTTAAAAGTCACATATAATTTATTTTATTCTTATTATTAAAATAGGATATTTTTCATTAATTGCGTTCTCTCACGGCAGTTCTACTTGAACATATCTGTCAAACACACTTTTTTACTGAGGTAGGGTAAGTCTAGCAGCGTGTAGCGAATCTTATTCAAGTAATCCGAGCTATCCATCGCTGGATGAATAACAAAAATATTTGACCGCAATTTGACCGCAATAAGATCAAGCGATTGGTATATTCATTTCTTTAAGCAAGAATCAGTTTTTTTTATGAATAATCTTATTAAATTACGATAATTTTATCAGACCCAGATTCGTGGTGCGTGATCCCAAAAAGATCTACAAATATTTTTTTGTCACTTGAAGGGAAATGATTCGCGAATTACAGTAGGGACTGTGTGAGCTAATCTATTAATAATTAACGGTGATATCGTCTGTAATGCCATCAATCGACTGAAAACTTCATATAATCCGGGGCCCGATGGGATACCGACCATCGTAGCGAAAAAGTGCGCTGATGCTTTGCGCGCTCTAGAGACTGTTTTTACAGCATCGCTTAAAGTGGAAATCTTTCCTGAGCCGTGGAAATTTTCATGGATGACACCTATCCTTAAAAGAGAACCTAAGTATGATGCAAAAAACTATCGTGGTATAACATCTCTATGCACTTTTGCAAAAATCTTGGAAATCATAATCTACGACGTCCTAGTAATGTCATGTATCAATTACATATCGGTTGATCAACATGGTTTCGTACCTAAACGATCGGTAACCACCAACTTGGCTCAGTTCGTTTCGGAATGTCATATATCGTTCGAATCGGAATATCAAATGGATACAGTCTACACTGATTTCCAAGCTGCGTTTGATAGCATCAATCACAACATCCTTAATGCAAAACTCGCACAGCTTGGTATTTCACCTCTTGTCATCGGTTGGTTGAAATCATATCTGACGGACAGAATGTATTCTGTAAGAATAGATAACATCTTTTCATAACCATTCAAAAATACTTCGGGAGTTCCCCAAGGCAGCAACTTGGGGCCGCTATTATTTACGCTCTACATAAACGACGTGACTCTTATTCTCCCAAAACATTCTGTACTACTTTATGCTGATGATATAAAACTTTTTTCAATTATCAGGTCAATCGATGATTGTTTCGCGCTCCAGAACAATCTCAACCTATTCAGCAATTGGTGTATGGCAAACCAACTAAGCCTTTGTGTGGATAAATGCAGCGCGATGACATTCAGCAGGAAACGAACCCCTTTAAGTTTTTGTTACTCATTGCACAGTTACAGTTTGTCTCGCGTGTCATCACTCAGGGATCTTGGTGTGATCCTTGATTCATCACTATCCTTGCGCGAGCATCACTCTATTATTACCAAGGCCAATAAGATGTTAGGATTTATAATCAGGCAAACTCTTGAGATAAAAGATACAATATGTCTGAAAGCATTATATTCCGCATTAGTACGTTCCATCCTAGAGTCTAATTAAGTTCTTTTCTCCCCATACTGTCACGTGTGGACGGCTAGGATAGAAAGCATACAAAAAAGAGTCTCCAGAATAGCAATACACCGATTACAATGGGCTTCTTCACAACATTTAGATTGCCCGTCACGGTGCGTGCTTCTTGGTCTACAAACCTTAGAACATAGACGTCAGGCATTACAAGCTACTTTTGTCGTGAAAATGTCAAAATAACAACTAACTAACTAAGCTAACTGAAAAACACATGAATGTCAAAACATGAAACATCCGGCATCTTCCGAAGAGAAAATCATAGCAAATGTGAATTTTTCTCACAAATTTAACCTCTCAGTTAGCGGTCACCTACTGTATAAATAAAACCAATTCCAACCGTGGCAAGTCAGATTCGTTCAGACTGCCAAGATAGGACATTACGCTGCCTAAAAACCTTCGCCTTCTAACTTATTTCAAGAGTTTAGTTATGTCCCCTTCCCAAGATAATGCTTCTAAACTCCAACGTTTCCAGTAAGGGAAACCCCTTTTGGGTTTCTATGATCGCCTGGACGATCAAGTGTTGAAAAGTCCGCTTCGAACAAAGTATGATTCTAGATCGATACATGTCAGCGGAACACTGACCTACCGCGACGGTACTCGAGGTACAGTTGTACGATCATCACATTACATACTAAATGACAAATAAATAAATAAATAAATAATATAAATAAATAAATAAATAAATAAATAAATAAATAAATAAGCTATGTTTTGCAGGACTTCGGCATTTCGTTTATTTTGGTCCTTAATCTAAATCCTTTTATCAAAAACAAAAAAAAACAGAAGTGGCTCCAATCGAACATCAAAGATGTAACATACTAAGATCGGAGTCGTGCAGATCTGATCGGAGCAATTCGGAGCCGACTAAAGCCTTTACTCGGCAGTCAGAGGCATTGAGATCGATAGGACCGACCGGAGCCATTTCTGACTGCAGACTTGCCGCTCCGTGCGACAACCAATGACTCCAACGGTTCCGAATGACTCTAGACGGCTCTATAGGCTTCGGACGGCACCGAGTGGAACTGTTGGTTGGAATCGGAGCCGTAATAGCTAAGATCGGAAATGGTTTTGAGCCGCGGAACGATAAAATAGCCTAAAATAATGCTAATATTCAGAATTCAATATAAACATAATACAACTGAGTTTACATTCAATTTAATGTATGTAAGCGTCTCGGTTGATTTGTACGTACGTGTAGAATAAGTTTGTTAGATGTTATGGGTACATTAATGTTAGTTTCGAAAAAAATAGAATAAAATATAAATAAAAATATAGATAAAATGATAAAATGATTGTTCTTCTCTGGAAAAGTACACCTCGACAAATAGTAATAACAGATTTTTGGTTTGCAGTGGTTTTGGTTTTGGTTTCAGCATTTCTCAAAATATTCTCGCGTGCCGCATTCAGAATCGACGCGGGCCGCCAGTTTGACATACCTGGTCAATGTAAACAACCGTGTAAAACTGCCATAATTACATTCGTCTGTTTAGGCTTAACGCGAATTCTTAACGTCAAGGTGGTATGACTGATCGTTCTGATGGATGAAAGGATAGCATAATTATATAAAACTGTCCAACTTTTATGAAAATAAAGATCAATAATAGATTCATATTTTTTTCCTATATGTATACGGAGCAAACAATTATTTTTGACTTTATCGTTGAAACAAAAACTCAGAGCAACAAATGAAAAAGACTCTTTTTTTACTTGTAAGCTGTTTTAAAAAATGAAATTATCGCTGATATCGGGAAATTAAAGCGCTTCAGAATACTTCCGACTATTACAACGGCTCCGTCGGCTCCGACGGTCCAACCGGCTCCGTCTGCTCCAACTGCCGACTAACAGCTCCGGACGGTTCCGGTTGCCGACTAGCGGCTCCGAATGGCTCCGACGGCTCCGTCGGCTCCGCATGGCTCCGGATGGCTCCAACGGCTCCGGACGGCTCCGGCTGCCGACTAGCGGCTCCGGACGGCTCTGGACGGCTCCAGACGGCTCCGAGGTTGGAGTTTTGCACCTACCTTCCAGAACCGCTTCCAATTTTGGCGGAGTCATTTGGAAGCGATTCCGGATTTTTGTTGAATTTACCCATCACTAACTTAGCCAACGCATCTAGAGGACATGTGTAGCCGTGAGGAAACTTTTCTGCGTTTTTTTTGCCTTGTCCTTGCCTTTAGATCCTGATGAATGAAGCATGTACCTTACGGGTACGTACGTGGTATAAGCCTATCCCTCTTACGTTAATGGTGAAGATATAATCGTATGCTATCGGCTCTGCATTCGGGCATGGGCAGACACGTGGGCGTCGTCTGTACACGGGCAATGTGTCTGTTAGATTTAAAAAGCTCCTTAAGAATAGCGTTTTATTTAAAAAAAAAGTGTTACTTGGTATAGCCCTATAACCGGCAAAAGTATTAACTAAGGCGAGAAATGTATGATGCCCATTGAAAATAGGACATTCTGCATGTCCTCAAAGCTCGCCAATTATGATTAATATGTTTGTAGAATTGAACATTATCGTTATTACTTCGAAGTGTCAGTCTATAGGCTGAACTAAATGTACGCATTAAATAACCTAATTTTAGAGTACCAGTTACACAAATTAACGAAATGCCTAGACTTGGTTTTTCATGGATATTTCAGATAGGTTCACTCAGTCGCTAATAGGTGCCGTACTGTTTACATCATTAGAAAGTTGCTCATCACATCAATCTTAAGACCTTGTAAACCTAAAACTTTTCAAGTTTCTATTTAAAAAAATACATAAAACTTGCCCATGCTTCGATAATTCGATTCGTGATTTTTTATTGCTTATTTACTTGGCAGAAATATGTTTGGAATGGAAAGTATAATATTAAAGGTAATGATAATAATAATGATAATAATAATAATAATAATAATAATAATAATAATAATAATAATAATAATAATAATAATAATAATAATAATAATAATAATAATAATAATAATAATAATAATGATAATAATAATAATAATAAAAATAATAATTCGTCAAAAGTGCTCCTAAGGTTATATCACTCAAAATGCATTTTAGCCTTTCGTCTATTCATGTATACATTTTATTTATGTTTTAGCTACCAAATTCTGAAAAAATGTGAAGTTTAGAACAGATACTTCCTATTCACAAGAGAAAAACATTCGTCTAGTTTTAAAATTTACGCGTTGTACAAAATCTGTGACTATATGACTATATATGTTAAAAAGCTAGATTAACTGTGCTCATTTTCATCTTTGCTAGCAACACTTCAATATCTACAATGGGATCCTTTACATGCTGTTGACGAAATATGGAATAAAATAAGATTATCCCAACCTTCCATGTATGGGCCGACGTTTTACATGAATTATTTGTTATATCCATAATATCTATAGCAGTTTTATCAAATATATGAGCATGAATACTAAATTAATGCATTAAGTAAAACTGCATATAATAATACTGCTTTCTTGTTTGATTAGAGATGTTCTTAACACGCACAGAAAAAGCTGATATTTACAGCTTACTATTGGGTACCTAAAGCTTTACAGAATGAGACAAGACATGGGCATGTTGCATAAAGTCATTTAAAAATGAATTTATAACATGTCTAGCGGAATGATTCGAAAACAAGTAACGTCGTTGGTATTCGTGTGGTCAGTCTAAGACATTATGCCTTGATTGTGTGTCGATAATCTGTTCGTTATGGAGTTATTCGATAAAAACAGAGAGAGCAGAATCTACATAGCTGAATAACGAATATTCTTTTGTCGCAAATGCTCCGTTCCTGTAAATCGCGTCACGAAAAATGCTTCAGCGCATTCTGATTATTCGTACATATTTTGTATTATTTACACGTGTACTCCTCGATAGTTCTTGTACAGATCTCACATTTCACCTGGCAGCACCATTGAAATTTACAATTACATCGTTCTTTCACGATGATCTTCTTTGTGTTGTATCCTCTACCGCAGCAAAGTATTGAACACCCGTCCAGCCCAGAGGAAGTCTTGCTACACACCCGACCATGCGTTCCTAAAAATGGAAGCGAGTCAATATATTTATAGTATAAACTGTTATGCATACAAATATGATATGGATCAATTAATAAAATGAAGCCACTAAAACAAATTACAACTCACCTTGCCACATGAGTTGTCGATTCGCCCGACACCAGTCTGGACTCTCATCTAGATAGATAAGGTCTAAAGCAGAAGGTATTTTATACCGTGGATCTTTTACCTGTAATCGACCACGTTTGTTCATCTTAACCTGCGTTGCTTCGTCGTATTTTTCTCGCAAGAAGTCGCCTTCAAAATAAACGCATGCACGATTTTAAAGAACCACGAAAAATAATCGCCGTATTTGCTGCAAAAAAAAAATCAGGTTATATCAACAAAAGCTTACCAATCTCTCTAATGGATGTCAACTGCTGCCAACATGTAATTAAACTGCACGAACCCGAAACTCCATGGCATTTACAGATAATGCGTGATTTTTTTATGACGGCCTGGTAAACAACACACAATAAAAAAAAACAATATATTTATTACATGTCTAAAAGATAAACTTTAGTATTATGACGAAGTAAAACATTTTCAAATTTTGGGAATGGATGTATATTTACATTAGTCATTTATAGATATAGTAATATCAAATATATGGAAAATATAGGAACAAGCAACTGTTTAATCAAATTTCAGATTTTGTGCTAAATTTACTTGTGTTTTGGAATTTTGTGTTGCTGCTATTTATCACTCTGTTGAGTTGTTAAGCAAACCCATCCTTTCACAACTTTTCACAGACGCACCAGGCAAAACTAGCATAAAAAAGTCCATTTGGGTTTGCTTACCCTACGACCAGCTTCATTATTATGCAAATTCATCAGCGCTCGTGCCTTGGCCGACGCACTAAACTGTACACCATTGAGCGTTTTCTCTGGTTTTCTGAATATCTTTTTCAATTTATCATAAATGTTGACGTTTTTCAGGTTGAATACCTCGGAGTTGGTGATTTCCTTGTTAATCCGTTCCTAATCATAATCACAAAAGATAAGAAAAGAGGAAAATAAATTATGAGAGGAATACATGGGATTTTTAAACAACACGGGCCATGAAAATCACCTAACGCACCAAAATGGACAGACAGGTCAGGCTAGCTATCAACCTCGGGCTTAGATACAGTCGCTACAGGCCTTAAATATCGAGGTGTGGGAAGCTGATTCTGCTTTATTGCGAGATAAGCAAACTCTTAGCACATATGCTCTTACCTGTAGGTCGGTTATTTCCTTCGGATTAAGGTTTGAGTTGGCGATCTCCTTTGCTATTTTATCCTGTAACTTTTCTAGATCCTCCGGTCGAAGTATCGTGTCCGTCTCATTCAGCATTACCCCAGATTTGGTTGAGTCGTTCAAGGCATGTAAGAGACGTTCGATTATTTTCGGATATTTGGCAGGAATTGATACCAAGCCACGCGTGCCTCGCTTTTTTTCCTTTTCACGGATGTCGATGAACGTTTGTGTAAATCTAATGGGCGTAATGAGGCAAATAATGAACGAAACGAAACCAACGTAAATCATCATTAGTATAAAACGCTGGTTGAAACGCAATGGAGCACCTAATATGTTGTAGCGCTTGTGAAATGAAATATGAAGAGTAATGTATATTGCTTTTGTAGCTTATAATAAAAAAAGGACAACAGTTCGTTTTTAGTAAATGCACCACTGACGAAAAAACAATTACCGTTAATGGAGTGTAACAAACACATTTTAAATAAAACGCCTTGTTTAAAATGGATAACCCAGTTTAATATAAAACTACATCTGACATTCGAGCAAATCTGATGATATATTTGCAGGCAAATTTCCAAAAGATAAGTGATATAACACAAAAAGTTATCATAATGTTTGGGTTAGTGTTATTAGTTTCCTTTTATATTAATGCCTTGAAACTTCACAGATACACTACTATCTGTACTATGAGCTTAAAAGCCTACCCTATTGACCAGCCTACTCAAAATTGACCTTAATCGTCCACAATTAACTACAGCTCATGCAATCCTGTGCAAGGGAAGCCAAGCGTACAAAAAAACTAAAACTGTTCCGAGCAATGTTTAGAAACATGTTTCACAGGATTCAACCCCTCGTACAGTATCATTACGACAACCAAATCCCTGCTGAAATGATAATACAGGCATATGTACACGCTGCTGTCCTCGACGTCGAGTGTCATCGTGTGTTTTTGAATTATGGTGCGTCATAAGCATAAACTAAATTGGTGTTCCTCATGCCCAGGATCTTTTGCAGGCTTACAATGAGGGTGTTACAAAATAACGACTAAACGTGCACCTCTTGCGTAGAGTTGTACATGCATAAAAACCAGTCTCGAAATTCACACTAATCGTGGGGCGAGTACAGATCCGCACGATTTGTACTTCTATCGTGTACTTACTTGTAGCCATATTCCATATCGTCTCCGCAGCCACCCCAGGTCCAGTCTTCGTTAAGCTTAGATGGTCGACTACTTCGGGAGCATCCACAAGAAGCCAGTTGCCCGTCGCGGCATGCCCGAGCAATAAAACTGGACGCTCCAGCCGCAGCCATTGCGTAGATGAAAGCCATCTCTGGGGATCCTAAACATGGTTGATGGTTCCGAAACATGGTTAATACAATGAACAAAACTTTTTATCGCACTCATGTCAATAGACGTGATATATTTATCGGTTCATATATCTGGGAATATGTTAGTACTTTTGAAAAACAATTTCAAGAAAAACTTATTTTTCTTAGGCACAACAACCGCTGTCGGTCAAGGCCTGCCTGTACCCACTAGTGAAGTGAGCTTGGCTTTCAGTGACTTATTGTTACCATAGCAGAATAGTCAGTCCTACGTATGGGGGTCTATTCGGGGCTTGAAGCGATGACGGCCATGTTGTTATGTCGTACGAGTTGTTGTACGAGTTCAAGAAAAACATTTTATTATTATTCAGGAACGGCTTTGTCGTGTTCGTAGAAGTAAAACATTTTTGGCATTTGAGAATAAATTATAACGAATAATTGCGCTTAAGAATTTAAGTTGTTGATTGGACGGAATGGTTTTCAAATGTTTTGACAAGATATTGTAATTTGAAGTAGAAGAAAAGGCAAATATCTAAAATAAAAATAACTTAATCCAGCGATTGGCAAACTTTGAGGTTAAGTGCCAAGCTTACTAAATGATTGTGAGCCATGAGCCAGGAGAATGCAGTTTTTTTTGAATATACATCATAACATTAAAGCATGTTAGAAACAAAAGAACAATGTGCTTATATTGCAGATTTTATGCAGATTATATCATCCAAGCAATGAAGATGATCATTGTCATGTAGAAGAATCGTTAGCGTTACATACGTGAAATTTAACTTCGATATTATTGATTAGTCCTTCAACAAATGTAACTTTGAATAATGTAATTTTGAAGAATTCGACGGTATAAAATGCCACACTAAAAGCTGTTTAGTAATGTGTATACGAATTTGAATATGAAGATAAGAATTTTAAAATATGGCAAATCTTTTCGCGTGCCTGATTTAATGTTGCGGTGGGTCGCATTTGGCCCATGGGCGCAAAACTATGCCAACCGCCGACTTAAACTGTATGCAGCATACGTTTTTGATCATTATTTTCGATCATTATTTTATTATTTTGTATTAAATAACATTTTAAAATCTAAGATTCAACCACTGTAATGTTCAACTAAACAAGTCGATCAAATAAGAATTGAAGTACTTAATGAATTTCGTTCTTCATCATTCAATTAAACTTCTGATTAAGCGCAACATCAGTATCTAATTTAGATTTTCCTTAGACTCGTGCAACAGTCGTCATTTCGCACAATTTATAACAATTTGTCCGTCCTGAGATCAAACCCCGTATGGATCGAGCCCTCTCTCGCAAACGTAGCACAGCGTATCCTACTATGTATAGGTTTACACGAACCCGTTACAGATAGTCAAGTTCGCTAGTTGATTAGGACAAGCTTACGAAGTATCATTCATAATTTGTTCAAATATGTATGTATTGTTAAATATTAAATTTAATAGACTTACTATTATATCAAATGTGCTGTGCTTTGCTTTTGATTCTATCAAGGCTCTAAGGCAAATATCATTATTAAAGAAAATTTGATTAGGACTAACCCACGTTTCAAGTATCAAATTGGTAATACGGGGCTAAAGAAAGATTCGAATTAATCTCGCTGTTCTTTCTCTAATAAAAGAATACAAAAGCAACTCAGGATATCGACGAATTTTACTGGCGGTCGGGCGGATTCAACTGTTACTGTACATTGTGAGCAAATCTTTTGTAAGCTTAATGAAGTTCACCTCATTTTTTAAGACTAACAACACCAGTTTTTCAGTTGGATAGTTGGCTGGATGGTGCGGTACACCATAGTTGAGATTATCTTTCCTATGTTGTTTGTATACGTTGCTGCAACGAGTCTTACTCTCAGTCGCGTCATTCTTTCTGTTGTTTAACAATATTTTCTTTGTACAAGAGCTCTGCACAATGTTATGGACCGGGACGTCGCGTACAATGAGCAAAGTGCGGATTTCCAAAGAATTGATTATGTTTGGAATATTATTTGAAATACCAATGAAGATACTTTATGATCTGTTGTGTTTTTGTGTTTGTGTGCGGGTGTTTTCTTGAGATTTGATTATTTGGCCTTCAACAAAATAATTAATAAACAAAATAGGAAAACGAAATTTATGATGTGATTTATGTGCGTAAATATTTAAAAATATTAACAAAGCATATTATTGTATCAAAAGCCATGCAATATCATATAGAAATTCCAATGTCTGCAAAATCATCTTTTAGTTTCCAATCTTCGATTGACTAAGTGTAAACAGCATAAATTTCATTTCCAATTCTTTTCCTTCCCAGGCATGAATAGAGTAAAGCTGGAGTGAGAGCTATGTAGTATGCAAGAAACTTTCTCTGGGTTTACTCCTATCTTATTAATTGAATATTATAGTACCTAATCCAAACCTCATTAAAATTTGTAACGAATCTCCCAACTAAGAACACCGTGCGTAAAAAGCTGCCAAAACGCAAACAGAACAGGTGGTTGGGTTTTGCTTGAGTTTCGTGAAAGCCGAACCCTTCTCTGCTCATGCCGCAAGACAATTTGAATATACATTTGAATTCTACGCCGTTTGTTGATCCGTCAAACCGGTGGCAGTAAATAGGGACGTTTCCTTTCATATATGTTAGCTGCGATGATGGTATGAAAAATACTTCGATATTGTTCTTTACTGAAAGAAACCTCAGAGCTGTGGTAACGCAAGATACTCTGGGATACCGCTTGAACCATTAAAAAATCTCATCTAATCAGTGCTAAAACGAAATGTTTACGACATCGTAATTTTAATACTAATTGACCACCTGTTGCAAAGATTTTAAACCTCCTTTGTGTATTAATCGTCCATGTTATAATAGAAACGAGTGTTGTACGAGCTTTGTGTCCATTTTGTCTTAAACATAAATCTTAACAACGCTAATCAAATTTATTTAAAAACAATAAGTACAACCGTAACAACAGTTGAAGTTTTTGCAAGTATTGTATGTCACAATTTCATATAAATTTCATACTAATAGCTAATATACAACAAATTAACTTCTTGCAAACAAAGGAAAGCAATGCCACAGCTTAAAATATTAAATCAGCAAGGGTGCATGGATACCCTTGCTTAACAGTACCGTTTGTGTCATGAAACACAAAACGATTGCTTTGTTACGACTTGATACATTCATTGTATAGAACATGTATGATGCAGAAATCTTTTTACTAACATCAATTGCTTACAACTACCATACAAAAGGGTGTCCTTAATTTTACATCACTGTATGGCTGAACGGCATGGAAATGCAAGCCATATCCGTGGTCATGGACCAGGCAGCTTTGAGCCTTGGTCACGCCAATTCATGCGTAGAAAATCGGAAATTGGTTACGGACTTGCTCTAGAAACGAACAAATGGGACACCGGGTGTCTCTGTTCATATTTTCCCGAATATTTTTGTGCTTATAATGTAGCGTAACATAAATTTATGTAGCGTTAGATGAACGTAATAGGACAGTTTCCATAGTGGTTTTATTTTATTTGCAGAACAGAAGCGGCAAAGGGCAACCAGCAAGCAACGATAATATATAATTTCAGTTACGTGAAAGTTGTATAGATTTTGTCAAATTTAGATAAAACTTTGTAAGTTTATCAGATATACGACATTTCATGATGGTCAAAGCGTATAAATAGTAAAACAGGGTAATACACAAACACGTCAAAAAATTTGTTTAATTTACGTTATCTTCTTGTCTAACCATTAGGTTAAAAATGTCTACTTAATCTATAAGCCGTAAGCTATAAAAAAATGTCTACTAATCTATAAGCGTAAATACGCGTATTAAGCTATTTTGGTATATAATATTTGTTATATATATATATATATATATATATATATATATATATATATATATATATATATATATATATATATATATATATATATATATATATATATATATATATATATATATATATATATATATATACATATATATTGTACAATCAAATAACAAGTTAAAGTGTAACAAGTAACTGTAACAATTTTCTGGGCAAATTGGTCCATGTTCTTGATATTACTAAATTAATAGATGAAATAGCAACGGTTTGCGTTTGATCTTCAGAAAAAAATCACGATTTATACTCAATCAACAAATCGGCAATCCATATTGTGCACTTGGAAAACTTATCGTTTGCTTATGATGATTAACAAATATCTTTTCCCCATTCGTAAATCGACAATTAAAATGTCAATTAAATGTTTACTTGTCATTAAGTAGCATAGGGACGACTTGAAGAAAACATTTGCAGTGATTTACCTTAAAAAAGTGGTTTTACTCACCTATATTTGATACTGGCCCGAACACGGTATCATCATTAACTATACTGCAATTCCATCTTCGATTCCGGAACTGATGCTTGCATTCCTTCATTGATAAAAAGAAACAATAGAGCAGGAATGTTAAAAGCTACAAGTAAACATTAAATTGGTTTTGGAATTCTGCATCTTGATATCGACTGCCTTTACGCCTGATATACGTAATAATACACACACACACACACACACACACACACACACACACACACACACACACACACACACAACACAACACATAAACAAATGCATCCCTTTTTCATCACTTCTCGAATTTTATGAAGCTTACCTGTATGGCCGCACGAGCTCCTCTACTGATTGCAGGCATAATGCTCGTGTGCTGAGCACACAGCTTCTGTTGTCCGCCACTTAGCGCACTGAGTGTGTAACATAGATCAGGATTTAAATCCACAACATCTTTCTCATTGCCATCGGCCGATAAAGTCCTATTACGGTAATTGTGACTTCTATTGTTGTTTTCAATGGATCCTTCACCCGTGAGTTGCTCCGTTGTGGCACCAAACAGTTCCAAAGAACCTGCTGCCACCATTATTTTTTCAATACGTCCTTCCCTGCTCGTCGACACGGGTAAACGTCCAGTCGCTGCGTATTTTTGCTGTTTGTAGGATCCCTGTCGCATTCCACCACCACCTGCATCATTATCATTGCGTCGCACTCGGGAAGACGGAGATCTCTTCCGGCTTCCGGAGGAACGTCCAGGCTTCGTAGGTCTTACATCGGCCATCTCCTGTCGAGTGGCGTCAATGGTGCTACGCTCGATACCATCAATTTGTAATACCGTAGCGTCGTCGTTCAATATTACCGTTTTCGACTGTTCGTTTGCCCCATTGAGTCTGATGGTTTGCTTTCCACGTCGCCGCTTACCATTTTTACGTTGCTTTATGTCTTTGCCTTCGTCTTTTAACGTTGTAGCTACCGAGGGCAATGGTGTATAATTTAACTTCGATCCATTCATGTCCCATCGCTGCCTTTCGATCGCAACAGATCCCGCAGTGACTGGGAATCCTTTTCTTTTAATCGTAATACTACTGCTTTTCATTTGTGGAGTGGTAGGACCAGTTTGAATGTTTCTACCATTTATGCTTGTTGTCGTACTTTTAGTAGATGCCATTGATTTATGACCAAACTTTCTGGCTACGCTTTTTTCCAACGTCTCGTGCATCTTAGAAAATGTTGTAGAATTTTCAAACTGATATGTACCCAACATTTTGATACTATCAGCAATAACCTGCCCGGAGGGTTCGTTCATGGTTACCTCCTTATCGCTGACTGTTTCACTTCTTTGATCGTTCTGCACAAAGACTTGCGGTACTATAGTAATTTTTTCTGTTTTTAACGGTACCGGTCCTTCCTCTTTTCTGTCAGACAATATGTCGTGCGAGTCCGGGAATGCTTTCTTTGGCATATTGATCGAAGCAGAGATCTGTGACCGCACCACCGATCGATTGTTTGTGATATTTGTATCCGCTTTCGAACTTTTACCACGGTTTGGAGAAGCAAACATTCGGTATTCATTTGAGTCCTTTATAGCGGATCCTGCTGCTATGAACAAATGACGCGGTGAAGCCGTTGCAGGAGCTGTAGTCGGGGCAACCAGCCTGACTCGTTCGGTTTCGTTCTTCTGCAGCGAGGGAAATACTACAAATTTGCTTTGAAAGTTTTTATCGGATTGGGTCAGATTTTGTAACATCAAAATATGACGTTTTAGGTCGTCGATATTCGTTGATGAGCCATGAAATACCGAAGATGTTTTTTCTTTTTCGTGTGTGGATGTTTTCAATGCCAGTGGAATGATATACTTGCGGTCTTTTTTGCCATTCCTTCCATCGTCGTCAGATATCATATGATCCCCCGCATCTACTACATTTGAGGACGAAGGTTTACTCCTCACAGTCAGTACGGATCGCACATCATGCTCCTTATCATCATTGACACTTTTC
This sequence comes from Anopheles merus, assembly GCF_017562075.2. Lineage (NCBI taxonomy): Eukaryota > Metazoa > Arthropoda > Insecta > Diptera > Culicidae > Anopheles > Anopheles merus. The sequence continues at coordinate 159,587 of NW_024427596.1, read as the reverse complement.
TCAAAGTAGTTTATAAAAGGCGGAGCCACTGTGGTAAGGAACGTTATCGAAATATTTCCAGTACTGAAAGCACTCTCGGTACCGAATACTGGTGACGAAGCTAAGGGTGAATTACTGCTTAACTTTCCACCCGTTAAACCCTTGTTTGATAACGGATCTTTTCTCGTGATTTTTCCGTCATCATTTCCGTCGACAGGTCTGATGAAGTGGTCGAGGTTTTGAACGGATTTCAATTTGTTCCTGATGTCGGTAAGATTTAGCATTACGCTATTGTTTGACAACACCTCATGCTCCATTCGGAATACAATGAAAGGAGATTTTATGCCTAAGGATCTGTGAAAAACGAAAACACAAAAGACAATATCTGAATATATGATGAATAGACAACTCAGCACCATGGTGTGCATAGTAGGTTGTGATGGACATTCAAAGAAACGATTATTATTCAAATGTGGAAATTTGTTTATTAACCTGTCCACTGGATTTATTAACATTTGTCTCGTAGTCGTCAACACGTTAGACTTGACAACATTGCCGTCATGGCACGCAACTTTGTGGCAAATTTCATTTTAAAAAAATGTCTAGAGCGAAAATTATAAGCTTTACAATCCGCAATACTTCAAACTCCCCTCCCGTACAAAATGTATAGTGTACTCTTGTAGAATTAAAGGAGTAAGTTTTTTAACAAGTAAGAAATAAATACAACATAATTTTTATAATTCCAGAAAAAAGTAATTAGTTAAACAACATGATGACTTAGTTTTGATTTTTAAAAATCCATACAAATACAAATCCAAATCAACAGAATACAACCAACAGATCAAAAGACACATGCTAAGGAATCCGCAAAAACTGCAATCTCCCATACATCTCCCCGAGAAAGAAGTCGTAAAACAACGTGTATTTTTTCTTTTGGTCGTAGACAGTACGGTTAATCGTCCTCAATGCCACAATCACTCTTTGCGTGAATATTTGGTTTTGTAGGATGTTTGAGATTATTTTTTAGAAGGAAGAAGGAATATTGCATATTTTTTAAAACGATACGAGAAGAGTTTAACTAATATTTTTGATGGTGGTTGTTGCTGTACACTCATTTAATAATGTATAAATCACTATTAACAAATCTCCATTTCAGCTTGAGCTTATACACCTCCTGCCATAACTATATGGACAGTTTTTCGCGATTTGCGACAATGTAATCTGATATATTTTTTTTCTTCCCACCATCCACTTCACCATCGATGTGCTCTTAAACCAGAGATGTCAAACTGATGGCAAATGTGGCCCTCGAGGTCTTTTGGTTTGGCCCGCGACCGCTTGAGCCGGCCCGCGACCGAATGTTTGAAAAAGCATTTCTGTTTCTATAGTGCATGTCAGTCAATTCCGGACTCCTGAAATATGAAAAGATTTGCAACTTCGCAGGTTTTTATATGAATTGTCAGACAATGCATCGTCATAAAATCTTGTAGGTTTGTTCTACCTTCTCTGTATGCATGAATGCATAAAAAAGGTAAGAATTAAAAAAAAACTATTGTAGTCATAGAAGGAAAATCAAACATATTTATTTTGATGAAACTGAGCTTTGAATTCCGCACAAATTTAGTAAAATGATTAAAAAATCAATGTAAATTATGTTATACCTTTTCCAATGATTAAATTTGTTAGCATCAAATATTTGATGAACAAGTCTTAAAAGAAGTAACTCCCTCAAGATTCAACCTCATACAAAATGGTGAATGTTTCACTGATTTGTATGTAGTTTAGGAAAATTACTTTTTTTGTTAAGCCATGAATCAAGGCACTTGGCGGCCAATTAAGCAATTTCTATAAGAAAAAGATTTGTACAAATTAACAAAATCACTCAGCCAACAGGAATTAAAAAACGCAAGCTCTTACACTTTTTTAGCATATTGTTTTTGAAAAGTCGAACCCATCTTTACTATATATATAAAGCTACTAAAAATAGATCTATACTATGCCAAAGGTATACTAAAGATAGAACATTATATTTCTGCAAAACATTTAGAAATCAGATGAAATCAGATGTCAGCGCAAACACGTGTTACTTTTACATAGAATGTTACAAACGATCTCAAGCTTTCCATCAGACATCCTACCAAGACTAATGTGATTAGATAAACTACAGGCGAGCTTATGACTCTGATTTTGCCATCTGCCATAATGAATGAAGATTTCTATTGAGATTGGCAGGAAGAGAGTAACGGGTACTAAGGACTTGTATGACACCTTGCACTCCTCTGTAAAATAACGATCTGAACTGGACTGAACGACCTGTTGTAATTTATGGACTTTACAGTAACAGTAAAAGTAAGAATTCACTACTTTAATTTCAGCTCAAAAATATTGATAATCATAGTGACACCAATATCAACTTAACAACAAAATTTACTGCTCTGTATTGGAACTAACGCGTTAGTCATGGCCAGTTTTAGTACATTAGTTTTGCTTACTGAATCTTGTTAGTTGTCATAAAACAATGCAAATGTTGGAAATATCACAACATTCTAAAATATAAGCTATTAATGCGGACCGGTTGCATTAGCTTATCTCGAATATTAGCGTAAGTTAAATTCAAAAGATAAATTGAAAAGTCAAATCATACCTAGTTTTCCAACAGTTTCACTTGAATTGGTCCGTTTTAGCTACTAAATTAGTTATTAGATCTTCAACTGAAGATTACAATATTTTATTTTAAAATGCGTTTTTTTATATTTCGATCAAAAGGTATTTTTTATTGCATTTAACATTTGGTGAGTCAAATCAGCATAATTTGCTCAAAGAACTGCTCAAAGAACTCAAAGAATAAAAAAAACGGCGTACAAAGAAATCGCGTACATCCCGTATGGCGTATATCGAGAAATACCTGTATGTCAGAATTCAACGATTGTATGCTTTTTAGTTTGCATGATTTTTAGTTGAACGCTCGATAGTTGGCTGACAATTTAATTAAAAATCATACGTTTGTATGAAAAACTTGCTTTTCAAAAAATCACGTGAATCTCATAGCCTGTTGCGAAAAAAATCAGATGCAAAAACGTACCAACTAAAAATCACATATTTAATAGTTGGCAGGGTAGTACAATGAACATAGTTTTCGAAATGTCTTTAAAGTTATGGTAGACAAATAATTACTTTTTTGTTATAAGTCATGTAATAGTGGTTTTAACATTTTGAAAAACATACAGTCGATCCCCAAGATACAAGGTACCTCTTACACGCGGATTTGGAGATACGCGGTTTTCTAAATTTTACAGTTCTTTGAGCAAATTTGACTGATTTGACACATCAATTGTAAAATACCAAATAGTTTCCCTATTGTTCTAATAAAAAAACATTTCATAAGGTTTAAAATTATTATATTCAACAGAATCATAACAAATAATTAATAAAGTGGCTAAAACCACCAACTAATTGCAAAAATACACGAAAATTTGGCTGGAAATCAGGAGATTAGATTTACGCGGCCGTTTTCGGTCCCCATAAACCCTGTATCTCGGAGACCGCCTATGTATATATATTTAATGCACAATTCATAGATTCATTGTTTTCAACTGTGAGAAACAACAGTCCATATAGTTATGGTAAGTGGTGTACACTAGTGATGGGCGGGCCGATCCGAACCTGCCGGGCTGGAGCCATCCGTAACCGATCCGGAGTCGTTCGGGTCGACCCGAAAGGTACAAGTAGGTTCAGTAGGTGGAACGATTCCGGTAGCTGCAAGAAAGCATAAGCGACTCCGACCCGTTGGTGGTCGGGTCGGCCCAAGGTGGGTTCATTGTTTGCGTCCACACGTGTGGTCCAAAACAGCGGAAGTCATACATAATCATGAAAAAGTATGCGGCTTTGCGTTCTGGCGTCCAGCCGAAGTTTACCGAGCCGATCCGAATAGTTGTGTTCGTTAAACATGTGTGCATATCAGGTAGCAGCATTTGTACTGCTTACCTGCCGTATGCCGCTGTGATACCGAGTGAGACCGCGTAGACAACGCATCTAGAGGACATGTGGACTGTGGACTGAAGTTCAGTTAGGAAACTTTTCTGTGTCTCTTTTGCCTAGTCCTTGTGTTTAGATCCTAATGAGTGAAGCGTGCATACTTTTCTGACTCATGATTGTGGCGAGTTCGAGTCGACCCGAATGATGAGTAGGTGCGACTCGTTGGTGCATCCAGTTCGAGACGGATCAAGGTAGGTTCAATACTCGACCCAAACTCGCTGCACCAACGGGCCGGAGTCGCTTAATTGTTTCGAGCAAGAAAACTTTGGCGAGATTATCATTTTGAAATACACGCATTTTAAGTATATGTTATTATTAAATTATTATTTTTACATTTTTTTGTTTAGGCAAAATATTGTGCAAAAGCTTGTGATTATCTTCGAAATGTGCCGCTTACATTTAATTACTATGAATCGATAAAATCTAAGTGAAGCCATCATTTTGAAGCAAAGTATAGATGGAAAAGATGGATCTGTCAAACTTGGGGAACTGCAAGCTCCGAATCCTCATTCAGAATATACAAAGAGACAAAACAAAAACAACAAAGAAAAAGGATATATGGCCTAAGTAGCCGGTCCTAAATAAGTAGAGGTTGGAAAAACCCATTCCATACGCGGAATAGTATAGTGAAGGCCCAGGAAGCTGGATTCATATACCGAACCGTGTAGTAACCTCCCACAGCAGAGAAGAAGAAGAAGATGGAGAAGATGATGATTTTTTTCCCTAGAAGAATTTTTAAATAGTCGATTTTATTTATTTTTTCTACATAAGAGCACTTTTATTAAAATCAGTATCTAAAATTATAAAATGCATATATATATATATATATATATATATATATATATATATATATATATATATATATATATATATATATATATATATATATATATATATATATATATATATCATTTGTGTTGTTATATGTAAAATGAATTCAACAATTAAAGCAACTATGATAGTTTGGTCGTTTAACGCACATACATTTTTTTCTGTTATCGTGTATTTTGTTAATAGAGTGCTGCAAAATTCGGTACAACCCCTTTGACGTCAAAAGGTACACGTTTAATGTGGATCTACCAATCTGGTGCAAAGATCCATCAACCCGTTCCAGAACGCATTATATCACGATACATAGAATACATATCAGCGGACGGAATCGCTTTGTTTTCTCATGCTCGACCCGTAAAAAAGGTTTCGTGCCGTCCTTATTGCAATCCTCCATGAAAATCGTCATCCCGCCAGCTGCTACCAGGGTTGCTTTACGTTGTCTTTTGTGTGTAACAATCCGAAGAAAGCGGATTACCAATATCATATTGCTGAATGAAACTGATGGCTGAATGATACTCAGCCTGCCCATCAACCCAAACTAAGCCTTACGGAGCATTTCACCTGGGGGATAAGTCAACTATGTAAGGAATAAACGTGGTTACATATACAATTAAAAAAAACCTTTCTTTTTCCTGTATAAGGTTCGCTATTTAAACTAGAAGATATTTTTGGCGCAATTGGTTATTTCCTGTAGCTTTGTTTCAGCTTGACTTTCGGCATTAGAGCAGTTTTGCATTATTTTAATAATAGCTGCGTACTGCTTCCGAAGAATAGGAATATTAAAATTACCTAAAAAAAGACAATATAGCATGCTAAAATCATATTACATCTTTTTAATTTGGCACACCTTTGTACGTATCATTTATTGTCCGTTCGCTAATACGTTTTGATAAACGTAACTAACTTCATTAACGTATGTGAGTCATGCCTTACGCTCAATTTATATCACTTTCTTAGGTCATTTTACTGTCGCATTTAGAGACAAAGTGAAGAATGCGGAGGAGCTCAAGAAGTAGCACCTCTGCACATTTTTCCTTAATCAAATATTCCAAACAATCAAGACACAACGAAATCATAACATAGATAAAGCATGTGTAATATCGTCATATCCTGTCTGTTTAATGAAGCGTTGTAGATAAAAAATTACAAATCGTCTTTAGATTAGGCTAAAGTGGGTAATAGTCCATTGTTCAACCATACACAACACAATTCTTGTAAAATGCACGACGGCAGCGTCTTTGTCATTTTAATTCTGTCTTTGCAATAAATATGTTTATGTTTATTAATGTGAAAAATATCTAGATATAATTGAAAAATGTTAATTATTTTTTTTTTCATTTATAATCTTGTGGATTTTAAAATCAATACTTCAGTTTTTTTTTTATTCTAATAAAAGCAATCACACAAATAAAAATTTTTTCTGAAGCAATCCTAAATAACTAAAGTATACCATGTCTGTTTTGTTACTTTGAGATAGCATCGTAAACCGTAAACACCGAGTGTCAAAAAGCTATATACAACAACAACAATCTTGCCTTTGTATGAGAGTTAGAAAATTGCAATTAAATTAAACTAAGTGTAACATCTGAATATGTTGCAAGTCTTAAGACCTATTCTCATAAGGAGTGTGCTAAGTTTCGTCGAAAATTATACAGCCGTTTTGGAGAGTGCTGGCAAGAAACATGATGACACGAGATTTTTATATACAGTCTAAACTTACTGATTGATCTTCGATTCCCTTCCAACTATTGAATATGTGCTTTTTAGTTGATACGTTTTTCCATACAAAAAATCTGATTTTTTCTCAACAGGCTATGAGATTTCCGTGTTTAAAAAAACAGTTTTTCCATACAAACGCATGCTTTTTAACTATCTGCTAACTATCAAGTGTTCAACTAAAAAGCATACTAATAGAATAAGAATGATGTCTATGATGATCGTGATTCAGCTATCAACTTTGAAGTTGTTTTGACACATTTTCATACGTTAAGTTAATTTTTCCATACGATTTAAGAACTTTTTCAACCAGACATAGTTCAAGGGAATAACTGCAACATGATCATTTTAAGCGTATGATTACATGTGACTCCAACAAAGTTAGCGTTCAATTAAAGCAGGGGTTTCCAAACTACGGCCGGCGGGCCCTCAATAGCCTGTAATGCGACCGAGACAACTTGGTAGAGGTTAAATAGTTTATTTTGTTAACTAATTAATCAAAAAAACTATTTTTTTACTTTTGATAGACGACAATTAAGATTTAAGAAAAGAAAACTATAAACATTTTATGTATTCAGTAAGTATTTTATAATCAAAACAAGATTTGAACTATCACTCATTCTAAAAGTAACGTCAAAATTTCCCTCAACAACGTTACTTGTGAAGTAATGCGGCCTGCAAACTGAAAAGTTTGGAGGCCCCTGAATTAAAGTAATTAATAAAATATTTCTGAAGAAAGATTTGGCACTCACATCCATGTTGGAATTCCTTGTCCTACTGCAACGCCCAACACATTGTTGCTACTACACGTACTCAGAATGAATGTAACAATCCATAGCAAAATAATCCAACTGTGACTATTTTGTGTGTTGACGGCCATCGTAGCGCTTGTTATGGAAGTTGATTTTCTTTTCTTAAACATCACGCATTAGTTTAGTTACTTGACACTTCTTATGTGACACATTAAACACACTTGCATAGCAGCTTGTTTCGCAAAACACTAACACCCGTTAAGGGGGTTTAATAAATATATATAAACAATAACCTGTTTCGTTGGTATTGGTTTCACTTTCTCAGCACTTCTACAAAACATACACTATTGCCACATACAAGTGGGTTTTATAAATTTAACACTTTCATTCAATCAGGTATTTTGATTGGTATTTCAAATACAAACACTTTTCTCTTATGTCGATTTAAGAAAATGTAAACATCATCCGAAATGTACGAATAATGTTGTCGGTGTTGTTATCGGTGAAAAAGCAGTAGTACCGTATTCGTTGTAGATGATTTTAGATAAACAGCATACACTTTTGAGAACATACACTCATATTTGGTTTTTTAACACATCATGTTTGCCACAGATTAATTTAATCATGTACATTGAAATTTCTCGTTGTGGTAAACCTACCCGCTTAACATGCTTGGTTTTATACATAATTTAAATTGCTTGAAGTTGTGGCATTGATTGCGTCGTGCAAAGAAACGAGTTTAACACACAACAGCTAGTGCAATGATGCCTTTTCAAGCGCTGCGTAATGCTATCGCGCTTTGCGTGCAGCAGGAGTGTAGGTTTCGCCAGCTATTTTATCCTTCTTCTTACTTGTACCTTTATTTACCACAGAGGCTGGATGCGCGATACGCGATCGTAATTTCTGTACAATTTTAGATGGCAGGTTTAGTGGACCTGATTCCTATCGGCCTCCTAGCTGTTTCGTGTTTAACTTCCACCGGTCAGTTTTATCCCAATTCTCTTCACCACTTCAAAACCACATTACTTTTATTTCCCTTCGTCATTTCTCCTGGAACAATCACAAGCAAAAATGTAAAACGTGTCAAACGTTTCTCAAAAGGCGAGCACCAAAACACTGCTGGTTACAGTATATTTACTTTCCAGTTCTATATTATATCGCGTCATCGCCACTTCCAATGACAGTTTAATTAGTTTCTTTGTTATTTAGCTCCTGTCGAAGCCCGACGGACGGACCGATCTAATGTGAGAAGCTTGTGGCTTGCTGTTTACAACTCGGCACGGAATACAGCAGCACCAACAGATCTCACCCAGGCGGAATGTACTGCTCTGAGCGTACGCAGCATCTCGAGCTGACTATGCAGTTCCAGCAGCATAAAACATTCATCCGAATTGAGAGGCGAGAGAGTCATTCTCTCTATATGTAGCAATATGCTCTCGTCGTGTGTAGAGTGGTTCTGCTCACTCTGCTACACCTAAAGCCAACACCCGATGTGTACAGATATCTCATTCTACACAGGGCGCGCCAGCTTGATTGGACACTGTGTTGATGTTTCGCTATGGGAAAAATAATAATCGGTACCTAAAAACTATCTGTCTTTTTATTTTAATATTTCCTAGCAAACGTATGTACCATTAAAATATATATATATATATATATATATATATATATATATATATATATATATATATATATATATATATATATATATATATATATATATATATATATATATATATATATATATATATATTTCAAAATATAATTTTGTCTCTAGTTTAACATCGAATTAAATAATTAAATAATTTATATTGAATATCAGTAACTCATATTATTTTTTTACGGTATGAAAATATAACAGAATTAAACAGCACCCATGAATCGCAATCGCGATCTCTGTTGTATGTTGCATTCCGTAGTTTGTGGTCGCAAAAACTGTGTTGCACATTCATTAATGTTGCTACTAGTGGGCGGAGCTATGGTTCAAATGTTTCTCTAGCAAATTGAATCCGAGAGTTTACATTTTTGCAGGGTTGGAGCATACAATTCCATGTGTTCCATAATACGTATACTGATATGAGAAATCATATAATGGATTGGTATGTAGCATTTGATTGTGCTACAAGTTCGTAAGATACATTACCTAGTTTAATGGAGAAAAACTCAATATCAAACCAACAGCAACTCCAGACAGTCCAAAATTGACTGACAGGATTTTTTAAATGAAAATTGTAATCGAAATTAATTGCCAACGCCCAACCTCTTCTTACACCCACTTTCCAAGTTTATTTGATTCGATTATTATTCCACTTGAAACGTTGCTAAAAAAATAATTATCTACCTTTGTCTGCACCTGTCTTCATATAAACCCTTTTTTAATTTATCCGTATTCTACTACCATGCATGTGTACACAAAAATCATTCCTTTTCTTTCGAGCCTTAATACTACAATTTCGATGTTAGATCTTGTCGCATCGCCATGTGTAGACGTCGATAAAGACCAAACGGAATAAATAAACAGGAAACTGCATCAAAGCTATAATGTGCATTTGCAGCCGCATAGTATGTAGCGGCATTTCTCCTTTGAACTCTCTGTGTGTCCATGTGCCCTCCGCTACGCATACCTAACACCGTTGCCCGATACGGGAGAACTAGCATAACCTAAACCAGGAACAGGTCAATGAGTGGTCTACGTTCCAGCATAAGCACTCTCATAAGCATAAACTCAAATAGCTTCCATATGGCCTTTGTACGGCCTTTCTCTCCGTCAGGTCGGTTATTTCTATCTTCCTCCATTATCGGTTCTGCATGTATTTACCAGTTTACCGCCGTTTGGCTTTGTGTATTCACGCATTTTATATCACATGCTGTTGCTAGAATTAAATGCACTTGAAACATTTGTTCGAATTACTATGTTTTAATTTACCATTGATATAATAATGTATAGTTCAATGTAAAGACATTCAATATACTCTGTGCATGTATTTGTTGGTATTTAGACTCATCCTACCTTGAGCATTACAAAACTGTTAAAAACACATATATTGTGAGTTTTGTTCTACTGTACAAGACATGTACAACATTCTGATACTGGCGTTTCGGTTTTTGCTAAGTATGGGTATTTCACTCTCCTTTTAAAGTCGATCTTCCTCGTCTTGGGTCTGATCGCCGCTGTCGGTAAAGAATAAAGCTAAAGCGATGACCATCAAACACAAACGAGCAGCACACATACAAAACGGGACGAAGAAGTTGAAATAAACGAAACAGGTTCGCTTCTCTAAAGCCTGCGGAAATGTTCGAGCAAAGAAAAAGTCGGTAAAGTGGAAGAAACAAAATGTGGAATTCCCTATGCGGATGGCTGACTGCTGGACTTTGGTGTAAGCCAATTGCTGAACAAGAAAAACACATCTCCTTTCTAACAAACACACAGAGGCATACACGCATACACCCACAATTAGTATGACCAGAGAAAGCACAGCCGGCAATAATGGACATTGCCACATCATACTAGAAAGCCAAATTCTCAAATGTCTAATGTTGAAAATAATGGGTATCAAAACAAAGGTTCTCCACCGCAACATATATTCCTTTTAGTGCTGCATCGGGAGCAGGAATTATATCAATGATCATCAATGCACATGACTCAACCTTGCCGGAATGATAGGGGAACAGATTGATGCGGCAGCATCTTTGACGGCAAACACCACCAATGAAGAAACCCGTCAGATCTGTAGATACATTACCGTAAAAAAAGATTTACGTACTACAAAACTGATGCTTCTGAGAAAGTATAAAAAATGCTTGCCAAAACATAAGCATATCTAAATTTTAATTATTATCATGCGGAGTTAGTACATTTTTTACATATAAATTGCATTTTACATATACATTGCGAAGATGCTATAAGGCTAACACTGCACCAATAACATTTATATATTTATCATCAAATGAACTACAGTACAACCTCACTAGTTGGGTCTTTTTAATTGGGTTGTTCACTAGTTGGCACATCAATAGTTGTTGTCTTCAACCAACGAGGTAGTTTTGACATAACTAAGCATTAAGCAAAGCGATTGTGATAAATTTCAGATTGATTTTTTTTTCTAGTTTTTAAAACATTTTTTCTCTGTGCCTTCTTTATTTATCATCATGGAATATTATTTTTGACATCATGGAAGACACAGAAAAAGCCTTTTTTACTCACTGTCTGTTAAATATCCCAACTATCGAGTGCGAACTCACGCACAGCGCATTATTGCCAACCAGCGCACAGTGGGCAACGGCCATACAAACACCGGGATACGCTTCAAGGTCTCATACTATTGCATTTTTCTTCTTTCAATGCGTTAGTTATGATCATTTGGAGCGATCCCGTACTATAGTTGTCAACTGGTACAGCTTAATAACATACCCGTCATGGGTTTAAGCATCATTTGGGCCGTCCCTCCGTAGCAAGAACTGACTATTTGGCTGCGTGGTACTGAATCAGTCCCGAAAGGCCTGTGTAGACCATACATACCCGTGTAGGACGTTACGCGGAATAGAGAAAGAAGAAGAAGTTATGACTATAATGTACAGGTAACTTTTTATTACAAAATTCTCTTTTATTGATTTAAAAATGATTGCAAATCATCATTACTTCGAAGAATTAATTCATAAGATATTGAAAAGGAAACATAATATATTTTATAAAAAATTACATAATTACATTAGCGGAAAAAATATATCAGAAAGACAAATGATATTGTTCTTCATGCAAGAGTTTACTCGTTAAGTAAGGTATTTGTTTGAATTTGTATTAAAATTTTCTCGGTATGCGGAAAAAATTGTAATAAGGAGGAGTTTTACTATACATTCTATCCCCGAGATACACTATTAATGGGGACCTAGCAAAAACCGCGTAATTTCCGCGTAAGTCAAATTACGCAGTTTCCAGCCAAAAATATAGTTAATTGTCATGTAATTTTGCATGTGATGGGTGGTTTTAACCACTAAATAAATTAATTGATATGATTTTGAATAAATATTACATTCTTGAACTTTTTTCAATGAATTTGACCAAAAGAGACATTATTTTGCAATTGATAATTTGTGAGTCAAATCAGTACTATTAGTATTAAGTAGTATTAAGGCCCAAAATACACATACCGGAATTTCGTTAACGCGTAATACCGCCTGATGTCAAACCCATGTATAAACTGTCAACGGCAACTTTTCAGCACTGTCATTAACAAAATGGGTTTATTATACAGGTGGGCTTATCCCGAACAATTTGACAGCCGTGCTGTAGAAAAATGAAAACAAAATGACAGAAGGGGATTCGATCATTTGTTGATGTATGCGTGTGAATTCCAATGGCTGTTTTGGTTGATGTGTCGTAGTGTGGATGAAAAGATACGTATTACAATCGAATCCACTCCTTACATACGTTCATGTAAGAATCAGTTTAACACCAAAAGAAGAAGATGGATGGCTTTCGTTCAGTTCACTTTATTTTTCTCCAATTCGCACGTCCTTCACCTTCGACATTTCGCGTTCAACTGACCTCCCGACCCAGCAGCGCGCGCCGCTTAAATTCCCTCCTTCGCTCACTCAGCGCTCGCCACGATATCGCTATCTCTTTTCCCTACTTCACACGGCCTTTCCTCGACCGATCCTTTCGCCCCGAAGGATCCCCACCGCATTAAAACCGATAGGGTTTCATATGTGACGAAGCCGTCGACGTCACTTTTGGCCCTTCGCCATTGATCTTTTCCACGTCATAGCGATCATGAGGGCGAACACTGGTTACTTTATATGGCCCAAGGTACTCAGCCGCGTACTTCCTTCCAGGCCCGAACTGCGTCCGCTTAATCACCACCAGGTCGCCTTCGCGATAAGTTGTAGCCGACCGCGCTCGTAAGTCGTACGATCTCCGTTGTTCTTCTTGGGCTTTCTCGATAGAAACCCTGGCACCAGCTCGCGTCTGCTCTCGTTGATCGTGATGTTGAGCCACTCGAATTTCTTCCATCAGCTCACCTAGTCGTAAATCTCCTTCGTGTCTCATCGGTACCCCAAACATCGCTTCAAAAGGGGTAACACCGATGCTTTGATGTGGGCTAGAATTAATCCACCGCTGAATATTGGCAACGTGCTTATACCACTTCGCGGGATCGTTTACACTCATCTTTCGCAACATAGCAATAATCACTTGATTTACCCTCTCTACCTGCCCGTTCCCGCGCGGAACACCTGTTGTAACTTCCACACGCTCGATATCCTGATCCTCACAATACCGCTTAAAATCGTTTGACGTAAACGCAGCCCCTTTATCGCTTATAATACGCCTTGGATTACCAAATGCCTCGCTCTGTGTCGTTAATCGCTGAATTACTTCAAATGAATTCGTCGTTTTAGTAGGATATATCCAAGTGTACTTACTAAACGCATCAACTACCACAAACAAATATTTATACCTTTTCTCTGTAATGTCCATTGGACCCAAATGGTCTACGTGATACGTGTCTAACGGAACGTCACCTTTCGCGATTGGGTATAATAAACCGTCAACTTTTCCCCTTTTACGCTCTGCGAGGATACATTTCACACAACACTCAATCGTTTGTTTTATTTTCTCACTCGCGTTTGGAATGTAAAACTCCTGTTCGATAATACCCTCTATCTTACGAGCTCCTAAATGACCCTTTTCGTGTATCCTACGTATCAAATCGCTTTGCATTTCCGATGGTACCACAATCACTTCCCTACCTTTCACTACTTTCATCAGCAGCCCATCACACACGACAAAATCTTCAAAAGGTTGTGTTTTCAACAATTCAATAATTGCCTTCGCACGCTCGTCACTTTGTTGCATTTTTCTGATCGCTTCTATCATAGGATCGCTTTTCACAATCATCACCGGTGCCCTGCTCAACGCATCCACATGCTTCATCGATGAACCTGGCCTATGCACCACTTCATATTCATACTCTTCGAGCATCAAAGCCCATCTTGCGATTCTAGCCGACAGTTCTTTCGATTTTAAAGTATGCCCAAACGCTGCACAATCTGTAACGATCTTAAACTTGATGCCTAAGAGATACACACGAAACTTCTCAACAGCGCGAACCACCGCTAGCACTTCCAAATGATACGCACTATAATTCTTCTCTGCGTTTGATGTTTGTTGACTCATGAAGGCAACAGGATGAAACTTGTCGTCGTCGCTCTTCTGCATAAGCGCAGCACCATAGCCGTACTTCGACGCGTCCGTATGGAGCTCGGTTTCGGCACTTTCGTCGTAGATTTGTAACACCGGATCGGTCACCAAACACCGTTTCAACTCATCAAAACTCGAACGCTGCTCTTCACCAAACACAAACTCAACACCTTTCTGAAGCAAACTTGTCAAAGGCTTCGAAATTGTCGCGTAACCAGCAATAAATTTTCGGAAGTAACTCGTAAGTCCCAAAAATCTTTGCAGCTGCTTCACATTTTTCGGTTCCGGAAAAAGCTGAACCGATCGCAACTTACTCGGCGCTATGCGATAACACCCGCCGCGAATCACATACCCGAGATACTCCACTTCGTCCTTTAAAAATTGCGATTTTTTCCAATTGAACTGCACACCGTTCTCACTCGCGACATTTAACAATTCCTTCAACGTTTGAAAATTACTTTCCTCATCTAATGAAGGAATTATTAAATCATCCACATACACCAACACACGCTCACTCTTGATGAATTCCCGAAACACATCCGCTACAAACCGGCTGAAACTCGCTGGACTATTGACCAACCCGAAAGGCGTTCTAAGAAACTCGTACTGGCCTGTGTGGGTAACAAAGCCTGTGTACCGCTGGCTCGACTTTTCCACAGGAACATGAAAAAACGAATTTTTCAAATCAAGTGTGGTAAAAACTCTGGCTGACTTCAAGCGATCGATTTGATCTTCTATGTTCCTCATGGGAAAACAATCCTTAACCATTTTTCGATTAAGTTCGCGATAATCAACACAAACGCGTAAGGAACCGTCCTTTTTTCTCGCTAACGTTACCGGACTCGCAAAATCACTCTCACTTTCTCGAATTATTCCCGCGGCTAACCACTCGTCGATTGTTTTCTCCAGCACCGCCTTTTCACCCGGAGCAAAACGCCTTGGCGACGAACGCACAGGCGTCTCGTCATGCAAAATAATTTTCGTCTCAACACGACTATTCACGTTTCCCGCAGGTTTGTACCCCGAAATAACCGCCTTTACTCTTTCCGAAAATCGAGGAGAAACATCCAAATTGTCTTCATTGTCACACACAATAGAAAACATTTCGTCCGTTGAACCATATGGCCTGACTTTGACGCCCGCCGTTGTCATCGTAACTTCAAAATAGTTCAAGGAATCTCTGCCCAATACTGCATCGTAAGGCATGCTTTCATTTGGCACCACAAAAAATCGCACATCACTACAAACGTTATCATCCACCGTAACGTCCACCGTGAACATGCCGATCGCCTTTGTTCTCATGCCACCAAAGCCCTGGAACCACATCGAAGTATCGATCAGCGGTGATCCCTCGATTCTTTTGTAACAACCTATTGTCACCAAGTTTTGGTTGCTTCCACTGTCAAACAATGCCTTGACCGATGTTTTGTTCAACACGACATCAACCATTCCCACCGATTCTTCCGTCACGTTGATTTTCGCAGGAACGACGCTTTTGTTCCGCGCACACTCGCTCGCCTTATGACCGTATTCACGACACGAGAAACATTTCGGACCACCCTGTGTCTGCGCGCACGCGCGAGCTTGATGTCCTTTGTTTCCGCAATTGTAGCATCGCTGCTCCGCCCGTTTGTCGACGCGACTACTGGATGACAAAACTCGTTTGTTTTCTTCTTTATCGGTCGTTTTCTTCTTTCGAGCCATGCGGATTTTTTCAAAGTTGAGCAACTTTTCTTTTAACACTCGAATTGTTTGCGCCTCGTACAGCAATGATTTGAAAAAATCATCGTCGGTCACACCGTTTACGATGTACTCACATAAGCTTGGTTCGTCCAAATCGATTTGGGCAGCAATTCGTTGCATTTCGTAAACGTACTCTCGCATCGTCTCGGCCGTTTCCTTCTTCCGATTCGTGAGAATCCGATGCACATCACTCGACCTCACAAATGGAGCAAATTCCGCGATCAGCTCTTTTTTCAATCTCGCATAAGTTTGCACATTACGCAAAGACGACACGAACTTTCTTGCGATTCCCGTCATCTTTTTACGTAACATGATTAGCTTTTGTTCGTCATTCCATCCTGCTGACTTTGAAACGGAATCGAGGTGTGCCAGCCAAATACGCACATCGTGCCCATCCTCTGCTCCAAACGTCTCAATGCTATCTTCCACATCTCGAAATGCGTAAACGCGTTGCGGTCGTTTAGGCGTCGAGATTCGCACAGCAGTTTGAAAAGGGTCTTCTTCCGTTTCATCGTCATCCTCGGCAACAAAGCTATCACCTTGTTCTTCTTCCGGAAGATCCAGATCCACTTCTTCCTCGGAATCATCATCGCAGCTCGCGTATGGTTGGTTACCCGCGTAGTTTTCGACGTTGTCTATGGCGTTAGCTGGTTCTGCTCTGTGTCCGCTCCCGGACGGACCGGCGTTGTCCCTTGACGCAACCGTCGTTCGGAACTTAACAATTCGATTCGCGATTTCCACTTTTCCTCCAGTGGTTTCTAGGCCAAGCCTCTCACACTCGCGCATCAACCCAATCTTCGTGAAATCTTCACAAAGCTCCTTGACCGTTGCCATTCTATCTCTCTCTCTCTCTCGGTACTTTCTCTCACAAAGTCGACACACACTACCACACAATTCGCGACTTCCCGCACTCACGCACAAAATGTCACACTAGTTGACTCGTAAAATTCACACAGAATTTTCACACGCAGAATGCTGTAAAGCCTCGCTTTTTTTTCACTCGGTGTGCTTCGCAAAGCCTCGCTATCACTCACGGATTCTCACTGGTTGCTAAAAATAAAGCCTCACTAATTGCTTCACCAGCCTCACTGATTCGCACGGATTGCTACGAAAGCCTCACTGATCCGCACACGTTGCTATATAAGCCTCACGGTTCTTCTCTTTCACAAAACGTCTCACTATTTGCCTTGATAAAAAAGCCGCACAGTTTTTTTGCTATTTAATCACAAAATAGCCTCACGAAACTTCACACTATATCGCACAGATTGCTTTCATCGCAAAAGCCTCACTCGTTTGGGAAAAAAGAATCCCGGTTGAGCCCCCATGTAAGAATCAGTTTAACACCAAAAGAAGAAGATGGATGGCTTTCGTTCAGTTCACTTTATTTTTCTCCAATTCGCACGTCCTTCACCTTCGACATTTCGCGTTCAACTGACCTCCCGACCCAGCAGCGCGCGCCGCTTAAATTCCCTCCTTCGCTCACTCAGCGCTCGCCACGATATCGCTATCTCTTTTCCCTACTTCACATTCATTCAATATGGCCTTCTCGCGAAACCTATAAGCCCACCTAGTCCCTATACCCACTTTCGTCATTAACATATTAACGTCATATTTTTCATCAGGCAAAATTCCGCGGCTGCAAAATTCTGGTCCTTATATTTTCGGCCTAAGACGGAACGCGTATCTCAGGGACTACCAGTTTATAATAATGTAAAAAAAAAAAAAATAATACAGATTAACCATAATTATCGCTCACAACATACGATCATTCATTTTGCGTACTGGTCAACAGTATTAACAACATTTGTGGGGAATTAACCAATTTGTTTTGTTCAGGGGTCACCATATGTGAGGGTCCTTACGTTATTTTGAAACCGTTAACCATTGGTTTCCGCACGCAATTACTAAAATTTGTCTATGATTTAAGTACATTTTTGAATGTTTAATGCACTTTTAGGAAAAATGAGTTAAATTAACGAAATAAATAATGAGTTTTTTAGTTGAAAAATCTAATTTAGAAAAGATTTTTAAATTTCTTCTTCTTTGGCACAACAACCGCTGTCGGTCAAGGCCTGCCTGTACCCACTAGTGAAGTGAGCTTGGCTTTCAGTGACTTATTGTTACCATAACAGGATAGTCAGTCCTAAGCATGGGGGCAAGGTCTATTCAGGACTTGAACCCATGACGGGCATGTTGTTACGACGTACGAGTTGACGACTGTACCACCAGACTGGCCCAGTAGCCCAGACCGGTTAAATTTATATGATTAAATAAGTCGTAAATCAGTTGAATGTACAATGAATTGTACAAAAAAAATCAAGTAGTTATTCACGAAATAACACTCAAATTATTATTGTTTATTGCAATACCTGTACCTTATCTCTGTTTTAATGTTAAATAAGAACTCACAAAGACCAAAATAATCTGATTAAGTGCAGTAAAACGTCGATTATCCGGTCAGCTCGGGACCGGACGGTTGCCGAATAATTGATTTGCACGGATAATGGTCCAAGAAATTATTATTATTATTATTTATTTAATATTCAACGGGCCTTATGGCCTAATTAAGATGTAACAGTTCAATTAAAAAAAAAAATACATAGCAAAAACAAGATTTGCATCGCAATTCACTGCGGCCACGGCAAAAGCCGGAGACGTTCCTTGAAGCACTGAGTTGAGATGTCGAAGTCGAAGCAATCCGAGACAGCGTTGAAGACATCCGACATGCGGAACATAGGGTCAGACCGACCAGCACTGGAACGGGGTTGAGCGAGCCGTAGAGTTTCTCTAGACCTAAGTGTTCGGGATGGTGCATAGATATCGACTCGATGCAACAAAGGCGATGAGTCGATAGAGCCATTTAGCAATCCAGCGATGAAAGAGCACTGTGCATTGCGTCTTCTAACCGAAAGAGGTTCAAGGCCTAGAAGACGGCACCGCGCAGCATACGGAGGAAGATTATTGCGATCCTGCCAGGGAAGTAGGCGTAGGGCATATCGCGTGAGCTTACGTTGAATCGCCTCAAGTCGAGCAATTGAAGAAGCGGTAGTTGGGCTCCAGACTACGCACGAATATTCCAGAACCGAACGAACGATACAGTTGTAGACAGCTTTGATGCACATGGGGTTGCGGAATTCATTAGTTGTCCGGATAACCACGCCAAGTAATTGATTTCCTCTGGCTACAACGTCATCGATATGCTCTTTAAAGTTCAAACTAGAGTCAAGCAGAACGCCCAGGTCTTTGGCATGATTCTGTCGATTAACTGCAGTGCCGTCCATGAAGTAGGTCCCAGTGACTGGGCTCCTGCATCGACTAAAAGACACACAGTAGCATTTCTCGATGCAGATAGTCAGTCCATTACGCTTGCACCACGAACAGAAAATTTCGATGCAGTCTTGCAGGAATGTACAATCACCTGTGCTGTGAATAGGCGCAAAAATTTTTGCGTCGTCGGCAAACAGACTGATACTGTCGGGAGGTAAAGCGAGGGTAACATCGTTGATAAACAATATGAAGAGAAGCGGGCCAATATTGCTTCCTTGTGGCACACCCGAGCTGCTGACTATTTCTTTGGACATGTGCTTATCAATTTTCACCATGTATGTGCGATTAATTAGGTAAGACTTAAGCCACTGTACGAGCGAGCTGGGAAATCTTAGTTTATCGAGTTTAGCGAGAAGAATTGCGTGCGGAAGAGAGTTGAATGCTGCTTTCAGATCTGTATACATTGGATGGACTTGAGCTCCGGTATCAATTTGACTAGTGGAATAGGTTACAAATTCAACCAGGTTCGTGGTAGTCGACTTTTTTGGCACGAATCCATGTTGATACGGGCTTAGGTAGCTGCGGCATCGAACACCTTGGCAATGGCACACAAAGATGTAATACCCCGGTAGTTGATGGCATCTGTCCTGTCGCCCTTTTTGTAAATAGGAACCATCCAAGATTTCCTCCATGTTTTGGGAAAGTAGCCATTGGCTAGCGATGCATTGAACAATTTTGCAAGGATAGGTGCTACTGTCGTTTGACAGCGTTTCAGCACGGTGGAAGGAATTCCGTCGGGTCCAGGAGCGAAGGAAGGCTTTAGTTGCGCTAGGGCAGATAAAACGATCTCACTGTCGATGAAAGGAGTGCTCATGTTAATTGCGCCAGCCGGAGTGTTGACGAGAGCAGCATCAATGGTATCGGTATCATTCATGGCCGGTGAAAAGCAATCTGCGAAGCGATCCGCGAAGAGATTGCACATTTCATTAGTGTTGGCATTTGTTGCTCCTTTGTACGTAATGGATTTCGTTGTATGCGTGGATTTTGTTTTGCTGTTATAGAAGCGCCAAAACGAGTCAGGCCACCTGCAGAGGTTACGTTGAATTTTACTCAAATATCTGCCATATCGAAACCTGTTATAGCTGCAGTATAAAGAGTGCGTGTCAAAGTAGATAGAGCGAGATCTTTGGCAGCGGCGCGTTTGGTAGTGACGATAAGCAGCTCTTTTTACACGTTTGAGTCGTTTGAGTGTGCGGTCCGCCCAGAGGGGGTTAGGTTTAGGACGCTGAACTGGGACGCATACAACAAAGGCTTGCAGCATGAAGGACGAGAATGAACATACTGCTTCGTCAAGTGAAACAAAATTGGAACAATGAAAGCTATTGTTAAACATTGATATCATGTCGTTCAGTTTCACATAGTCAGCTTTAGCAAAGTTATAACGATAAAATGCGGTTGTCGTCGAGTTTTGTCGAGTCGTCAAATTGCGTCGGGTCGACAAGTTAATACGTATATTGAAGTCAAACGCCGGATGGTAGGAGTCAAAAGGTACAAGCGGAACAACACTTGGAAAGACAGACGAACACAATTTAGCTGCAGCATTGTTAGCGTAGAGCAGGTCAAGCATGCGTCCGTGCGAATTATTGATGTGATTAAGTTGCACTAATCCGTTAAATTTAAATCCATCCACAAAGGTGATGTTGGCCAGTGAGCGCGCAGTTGGTTCATAGTGCGTGATTGATGAGTATGCTGCCGAGGACGAAGGATCAGCTGTGGACCAGCTTATGCTAGGCTGATTGAAATCGTCAATAACAAACATCAGATCCGAAGGCTTCAGTGTGAGAGTGAAGCCGCTGATACAATCATGTAGAGAGCGAAGAGTCGATATATCGGAGCTAAGCTGCGGTGGAATGTATACTACCATGACGTACAGATGTGCGTTATTGCAGGTGACGCGCACACAAATATACTCGAGAGAACGATCACGGGAAGGTAATTCTATCGACTCGTATGCGTTAGAAACGGCTAGCAAAACACCACCACCGCGAGCGCTAGAGCCGCTGAGAGAGCGATCACAGCGGTAAACAGAGAAGTTGTTGTTGAAGAGAAGAGCAGATGGAATGTTGTCAACAAGCCAAGTTTCCGAGAGGGCGATGAGGTCGAAGTCAGCCTCCGATACAGCTAGGTGAAATTCTTTTGTTTTAGTGCGCAAACCTCTAACGTTTTGATAATAGCAGCTTAAATACTCAGCTGTAGCGTTGTCCTTGTGGCGGTTGGATAAAGCGGGTATACGGTAAGTCAATTGAGCTGCGTTGTCAGAGTATGAGGCTTGGCGTGTTTGTTGCGTGCAATGAGCGTAACTTCGTCTAGTTGAGAAAAAAGCGATCGATTGTAGACTGGTGCAGGTGCGGAGATGAAGCGCGGTGGTTTTGGGGCGGTCCAGAAACAAGTGTTGAGTTGGGTGCTTCCAAGGTATCATTCACCGGGGGGTGACACTGTTGTGATGATGTTGTTTAAGGACCAGGTGGAGTAGACGTGCGTGTTGCTAAACGGTGAGTCGTTGTTGGTGTGCGTGTGGTGTAGCGGTGATCAGTACTAGTAGCTGGTGTGCGTGTTGTAAAGCGGTTTCGGGTGGCTATAGGAGATGAGGTTTGGTGGTCGTGTTGACAGGATGGAAAAACTCACGTACACCGATACCGACGGGCCAGGTGGATGGTGTGAGTGCCGCATCTCGAAGGATAGCCGGGACTCTCACTTTGAATGAAAGCCAATTCATGCTGTCCACACTAACCCCTCTTCTCAGCAGGCAATACGCTATAACGTCATCGGTGGCTAAGCGACGCTTTACAGAAGCGACCACTTGTTCCACAGTGACGGCCGTTGATAAGCGGGATAGGCGGATCCAGATCCTATCTGTGAATGGCTCACGAGGTGCAGCTTGAAGCGGTGATGATAACGGATCGGTTCCCACCAGTTCATGCGGTTGTGTAGGTGCCGGCTGGACGGCAATCGTGGTATTGGTGTATGCGTTTGGCGATGACGCGGCACAAAGGATGTTACCGCGACTGTTTACAATTCTGTTTACACCAGGAGAAGCCGAATCCTCGATTAAGCCCCTTCGCTTTCTACCAGTAGCCGGTCGAGGATCAGGATTCCAAATGTGAGGCGTGGATGCAGTTTGAAGGAGGGTAAAACCACTGCGAACTTCGGCGACAATAGGCTCAACGAGCTTGCCGATAGCTGCTACAGCTGAGGTGAGGGCGGCTTGAAAACCGACCTGGGCGCCTATTTATTTTACCGAACCGCAGCGCGGATTTTTAAGAATGTTAGTGCAGCCAATGCAGCTCCAGTGCAGGTCGACATTGGACAATACTGCGTCAATCAGCTCGAGGGGCAATTTGCAACAGCCGCGGTGGTACGTAGCGTCACAATATGCACAACAGATGATGCAGCCGGTGGTCTCTAGCGGTTCAGCACACGAGAAGCAAATAGCCGCCATCGCGAAATCACGCGTAATCACAGCACAACACTGCTAAGTCGAGCAGGAAAAAACAGCAGGAAACCACTATTGCGGTGGAACTAAACAATTCGCCAACACGCAACGATGATGTGAAGCAGTTTAATAGTCCGTAGAATAGGCAACAATGCGATGCGACGCAGAAAACACAAGAAAATTACTGAAAAATCACGGAGCGCGACGAAAGTATGGCAGAACAGTTAAATGTCAAACGTCAAACCCTGAAGAAATGTCAAATTCATATAAAAATTAAAAAATCCACTAGTTTTTTTTTATTAATTCACCTTGAATGAATCGATTAATCGTTAGTAAAATATTATTTTAATCAATAACTACAGGTTTCACAACTTTTCATTAACAAAAATGAATTTCGAAAATACCACTAGACACTTACTTACTTACTTATCCGGCGCTACAACCGCTTTGCGGTCTTGGCCTGCCTCAGGAGTGTCCGAAACCGCTCACGGTCTCGCGCCTTCGTCTGCCAGTCCGTTATCCCGGCCTTAATGGTGGACGCCTCCACGCCATCTTGCCACCTCAATTTGGTCCTGCCACGCCTCCTCTGTGCTTGTGGATGGCCTAAAAAGACTTTACGGGCTGGGTCGTCCGTTTCCATGCGTATAACATGGCCAGCCCACCGGAGCCTGGCGAGCTTGATACGCTGTACGACAGTGAGGTCGCCGTACATCTCGTAAAGCTCGTCATTATAGCGGCTCCTCCATTGTCCTTCCACACATACGGGGCAAATTATCCTTCTGAGCATCTTCCACTCGAACGCGGCTCAGAGGGTTTCGTCAGATTTGGACAGTGTCCATGTCTCAGAGGCGTATGTGAGTACTGGTACTATATAGGTACTATATAGTCCCAGCTTCGTCCGTCGCCTTAGGTTCTTTGAGGTGAACTGCTTTTTCAGGCTGTAGAATGACCGGTTGGCAGCCAGCATCCTTGCGCGCAACTCAGCTTCCATGCTGTTGTTGTTGCTGACCTTTGACCCAAGATAGGTGAATTGTGCGACGACTTCAAAAGGGCGTTCACTTATCTGCACGTCACGCCTACGTAGATTCTGATTATTTGTTGGCGGGCCCGCTGATGTTGCCACCATCAGTTTGGTCTTTGCCTCGTTTATCTGGAGTCTCAGGTTCTCTGCCGCCTGCTCGATCCCTTGGTAGGCTTCTGCTACATAGGAGAGCCGCAGACCAATGATGTCTATATCATCAGCGTATGCCAGGATCTGGATTGACTTATAGAAGATGGTTCCCGTAGTCTCCACCCTCGAGTCACGGATGGCTCTCTCTAGCGCCAGGTTGAATAAGAGACAAGCAAGTCCGTCTCCCTGGCGCAGCCCTTGGGGGTAGCAAAAGCTCCTGAGAGTTTTCCATCCACCCTCACCAAGCATGTGACGTTGGTCATAGTCATTCTAACTAGCCTTATCAGTTTGGCCGGGATTCCAAAAGAGACACTGAAAACCACTAGACACTACAGATCCCGCTGCGCAAAGCGACAGGCAAAATCATGGCGTTCGGAGAATTTTATCATGCCTTCCTTTTCT